>NC_050450.1:49000092-49122592 GCF_903995425.1 Onychomys torridus
AAACAAGCCAAGATAAAGCCAGGCATTTATAACTAAGAATAAGTCTCCATGTGTGATTTATTTGGGAGCTGGGTGGAGGGCCCCTCAAACAAATAAACAAACAACAGAGATCTACCTGCCTCTGTCTCCCAGGTGCTGGGATCAAAGGCATGCACTACCACATCCAGCTATCAATACCATTTAAATGAGATCATTGATATAGTTTAGATGTGAAGTGTCCCCTCCAAGGCCCACAGGGACACTTCAAGTCAGTCACCAGCTTGACACCATGGAGTTAGTGGACCTTTAAGGAGGTAGGGCCTATTAAAAGAAGATGAAGTCACTGGGGTGTGCCCTTGAAGAGGGCTGTGAAGCCCTGGCTCTTTCTTATCTATTACTTTTTGGCCATGACATGTGTGACATATCACCACAATATACTGCCACAGGCCCCAAATGAGGGGCCTCCAAAGCTGTGGCCCAAGCCCAACCTCTTTTCATATGTTTACTTATTTATTTTTGGTTTTTCGAGACAGGGTTTCTCTATGTAGCTTTGTGCCTTTTCCTGGAACTCACTCGGTAGCTCAGGTTGGCCTGGAACTCACAGAGATCCGCCTGGCTCTGCCTCCCGAGTGCTGGGATTACAGACGTGCGCCACCACCACCCGGCTTCTTTATATGTTTATTATTCTGGGCATTCTGTTATACCAGCAGAAAGCTGGCTAGCAGACTAACAAAGTCATATTTGTTTATTTATTTTTTTAAGATGTATTGTTTTTATTTTATGTGTATGGGTGTTTTGTCTGCACATCTGTCTGTGCGCCATGTTTGTGCCTGATGTCTGTGGAAGACGGAAGAGCACTTTGGATCCCTGTTAGAACATGGTCCAGGAACAGAGTCATGTGGGGAGATTTCTGAAGGCTGTGAAAAACTCCAGGAAACCAGGGCAAGACTCTTGTGACTTCAGTTTCTCCAAAAACACAGAATTGTTATTGGATTATGCTTTCATGTCTGCCACGTGCAGCTTGCTCTTGTGACTGGACACTTTACTCATGTGACTTCTGTCTGATGCTCTGAAGAAAGCCGGCAACTGTATGAGACTTTAGTCCGCCTTACTCATTGACCCCATTCTCCATGATCCCAGAGCCTCTAGAGCAGTAAACAGATCCCCTGGTCCTGGAGTTAGAATGGCTGTGAACCACCATGTGGTGCCGGGGGTCAAACCCAGGTCCTCTGCAAGAACAAGTGCTCTTAACCGCTGAGCCATCTCTCCATCACTGACAAAGTCATACTTCAAAAAATAAAACATTGCCATTTCTTATCTGTGAGGCATTGGCACAAATACTCCCTTGCAGACACCATCCCCACGAAACCAATGAGGCAGTACCTATTAGATGACGTTAGGCTTTGTCAAACCAACAAAGCTAACTATGATAGACCTCCTATTTGCATAAACATCTGCCTTATAATAGAGATGACTTATAATACCTGGCACAGTGTAAATGCTACAGAAATAGCTGCTATGTTGTCCTTTTAGGAAATAATGTCAAGGAAAAAACTCTACATGCTCAGCACAGATGTGATATCTCTGTGATTTGTGTGTGTGTTGGGGCTAGAACCTAGGGTTGTATGGGCACCAACTAGTGCTCTACTACTGAACTATAGCCAGTCCCTGAATGTCTCTGGCCCAAGGTTGGCAGGGACACAGATCTGGAATTTGTGTGCATAAGGGCTCAGGTGTGCAGGTTCAGAACTGAAGAAAACCTGCCTCCACTTTTCTGTCATCTGCTCAGCTCTCCCTAGTCACATGCAATGGAATTTATTTTTTAACCTGTCCCTTACGTATTCTTCCAGAATTTTACACCCATAAATACAAGTTAGTACAAATCTATATTTATTCGTCATTTTTCTTTTTCTTTTTTTGTATGTGGAGCTGAGGATCGAACCCAGGGCCTTGCTTGCACTTGCTAGGCAAGCGCTCTACCACTGAGCTAAATCCCCAACCCCCGATTCTCATTTTTCAAGTTAACATTTAGCATGTAATCCTAAAGTGAAACCCATCACTTAGCAGTCTTTCCTGGAGACCTGCCCTCATGTCCCCATTCTGCCATTGCTGTGAAGTGCACCACAATGACAGAACTTGGCCATCAGAAGCTGGCAAGGCTCCAGTCATTCATTTTTATGGACACCAATGGATAGCAGCTTGGGGCCTGTCTAAATGCAGCCTCTTGCTGGGCCTGGTGGGGCAGGCCTGTCATCCCAGCTGCTTGGGAGGCTGAGGTAGGAGAATCACAAGTTCAAGACTGACCTCAAATTAAAGAAATTAAAGAGGGCTGGAGATGTAGTTCAGTTATAGAGCACTCGCATGGCACACATGGAGCCCCAGGTTCAAATTGACAGTATTTCAAGAATACATACATAAATAAATACATTAGAAATTATAAATAGAACATCTTTGCCTCAGCTGTGGATCCTAGGTCACCTCCAGATTCTCACATCCGAGTGACTATGTTGCTGTATTTTTTCCCCCCTCTCTTCCTCAAGAATCCTCTCTTGAGAAGGTAGTAGAAAGAGCATTGAGTCACACTTTTCAGGCTTAGCTTCCTGTGCGTTACCTGATCAGTTGTTTGTCTACCGGAGAGTCTGGGTCCATGAGGTGAGGGTCATGGCCTGAGAGCAACTGAAGACTTTCCACAGGCCTCTTGGTGGCAGTTGGGACAGAACCTGACACCTTGAACTGCGGACAAGCATCAGCCTCAAGCAGTTGACCCGTCCCACACATTCCTTGGCAAGAGCAGCATCAAAAGAATATAGGAGAACCTGGGCCCTCAGGGTGTGGTAAAGGTGAGGTGCTACTCCCACGAGGGAGACATCTGGGGCTCTAACAAGAAGAGCCATGTGGTCCTGTGGGGCTGCCAGTCTTGCCTGGGATCTGGTCACTGCAGCTGACCATCCCATGGCAGACTGTCCCTGTTTTTCACTGTCAACAGGAACTGGAAAGCAAGCTTTGGTTTTTTTTTTTTGTTTTTTTTTTTTTTTGTTTTTGGAGACAGGGTTTCTCCAAAAAGTCATCTCTCCATTCCCAGTGTTTCACATATTCTAACACAAGTTCTGCATCTGAAATGTTGTGTGAAGATTTTTTTTTCTCAGCTTGCTTTGAACATTAAACAAGGTCATTAGCACTTAGTAAGTGGGTGCTGTCATCACTGTCAATATTGCCACAATTAGTTCATTGCTCCATTGTGACACTGCGGCTGGGGCCATGAACCCTCAGCTCAGAACTGCCAATGGCATCTTGGTACCCCCAAACCTGCCACTCAGGTCCCTCCAGCTAGACCTTCTTGAGGAAGCCAACAGCCTCCGGTGGAGCCTAAGGCCATGGTTGTTTATGATATTCATTTATCAAAACCCGTCAGCTGACTCAGGCTGATTGCTGGAGCTGTTCGCGGGAGGGAAGGGAGGTCCTGGAATATTGCCCTGCCCTGCCCGAGACACAGTCTTCCCCAACTTCTAGCCCATACCAGCAGCCTGCCTTTGCTGGGTACCTGCAGATAGCTCTTCTCATCAGAGCCCTGTCTTGCCTCATTTCCGATTCCTGTTTGCCACAAGAGACCACTGAGGCTCAAAGAGGTGGCTATACAAATTCCCACAGCCCAGAGTGAAGGGACCAAGATCTGCCCTGGGCACTGGCACCGCTGGCATCATTCTTATTGCCTCCCCCTCCAGCCTAGCCACATGAAGACCCGCCGTGGGTGAACACAACTACTGAACACCTAGCAGGCACTACACAGCGGACTCTTCCGGACCGCTCACGTATCAGGGAAGTGCATGTCCTGGTGGGATTCTGCTGTTTGACAAAAGTTGGAGGATCAGAGACCCAGAGCCTGACTACTGGATCAGATGGGACCTTGCATGTACAACTCACAGACCCAGGCTCCAGGCATGGTGTGGGCACACCTTTGCATGGCCATTACAATAGTCCCCAGAGTTCCGCTTTACCCAAGTCTTCTTTCCTTCCCTCTTCGGGTTCATTCTGGGCCTCCATTTCTGCTTCCATCCTCAGTGTTGTATGCTGTCCTCCCCTCCCAAAGCTGGCTTCACTGTTATCTACCCAATCTCCTGGGAGAAACAGGATGAATGCTTGTGTGGAGGGCAGTTTGGCCTGATCTGTCTCTATTCCGATGCCAAGGAGCTTTGCCCTAACCAGCCCCTTCCCAGGGCTGTCTTCCTGATGCACTCACACATGTGAGGAGGGAATCTCTGCATGAGGACAGTCACTGTCACTGCAAATTACTGGAGCCAGCCAGATGCTGGCACTATAGAGAGCCATCCATTACAGTACTAAGGATGGGGCCCCTGGGATTCTTGCCTAGTTGCTGGATGCTCAGCAATGGGGCCTATGGGTAAATCCCAGTGGGACTTTGGACCTTGGGGGGCAGAGTAAACCCACCCTATTATACTAGCTGTTTTTATTTAGCGCCCCCCCCCCAAGATGAGGACCAAATCCAGGGCAGGGTTTCTATGTGTAGTTTTATGCCTTTCCTGGAACTCACTTTGTAGACCAGGCTGACCTTGAACTCAGGAGATCCGCCTGGCTCTGCCTCCTGAGTACTGGGATTAAAGGCGTGCACCACCACCACCTGGCTTTGTTTGTTTTCTTTGATACAGGGTCTCCCTATGTAGATCAGGCTGGCCTCAAACTCAAAGTGGTCTGCCTGCCTGTCTCCTGCTGGCATTGAAAGTGTGCACAACCATGCCTGGCTTCTTCTAGCTGTTTTTTGTAGGCTGTTTTGTACCAGGAAAGGGCTTGGCAGTGACTTGAGAAATTCTCTCTTTCTCATTATTATTCCTTAACTAACAGACAGACACCTGCTGTGACCTGCCAGAGACTGAAGCTGTTGAGGCAGCACTGGTTTAGAAACTGGTTTGGGTCAAGCCCTAGCCTACAGTTCACCCTGTACAATAAAATAAGGCAACACTCAATCAGGAACCATATGCTCTGATCCCATCCATCTTCTTCCTCCATACCCAGCAGATACCATCTGAGTCTGAGGTTTTGAGTCATTAGGAGGTGTTGAGTCCCTTTTGGATCCAACCTGCCATTGAAGATCTTGGGTTGGTGATCCAGGAAGGCTACATGGAAGGGCTAGGATTTGAGCTGTACAGAACAGGCAGACTTAAAGAATCCATATTTCATCTATTTATGTCAAAACACTATTAACATTAATTAAATTAATCAGTTATGTTGATATTTAAATCCTAAATACTTAAAATATCCTGAAAATATATACTTCTTGCAGAAACATTTGGTGGATAAATCTTAAAGAGAAATAAATCACCAGGATGGAGCTTAGGGCTGGTTGGTGCTACATAGTGAGACCTTGTCTGTAAATAAAAGGGGAAAAAAGGGGCTGGAGAGATGGCTCAGCGGTTAAGAGTACTGACTGCTCTTCCAAAGGTCCCAGCAACCACATGGTGGCTCACAACCATCTGTAATGAGATCTGGTGCCCCCTTCTGGCCTGCAGCCATATGTGCAGGCAGAACATTGTATACATAATAAATAAATCTTTAAAAAAAAGTGGGGGGGGGGGAGGTAGAGCGCTATTAAGGAAGCTACCCAATGCTGACCTCTGGTTTCCAGATGTGTATGCACACACATACTCAACTGTCACAGCTGAGCTGCAGCTTTTTCCTGTTTCTACCAGTCAGCCTCACCGGCTACAGTCTGTGGCAAACTCTCCTCTGGCTTTAGTGGAGAAGAGACTAGCTGGTGAAAGGGAGAGTCCGATCATCCACCAGAGAACTAGCTGGTGAGGTGGCACACGCCTTTAATGCCAGCACTTGGGAGACAGAGTTCAAGGCCAGTCAGGTCTACATAGCGAGTTCTAGGACAGCGAGGGCTCTACAGAGAAGCCACAAAGAAAGGACCTGGTGGCTATAGTGTTTGTCAGCCATCAACCCCACTGCCTCTGCAGGACCCCTCCCTTCCTCCCTGTTATCACAGTGACCCTTCTGCTCCTCGGGTACCAGCCCCTCCCTTGAGGCGTGGCTCTACCCTGAGGGGTAGGGACAGCATTTGTTCCTAAAACCCGTCTTAGAGTTCTTAGCTCTCAAAACCCTCAAAACAACAAATAGACTCAGACTCACGACAGCCCTCAGTACAACAAATGAACAGGCTCGGGCCAGTGTCAACCGGGAGGGCAAGGTGGACACTTGCTCTCAGGGTACTGAAGTCCTCTGGGCTACTCAGCTGATAAATGTCCCAACCCATCTAGGGCTGGGCCCCAGGGGAGGAAATCATTTCCACAGGGACTCCCACCAGCCCCCAATCCAGAGGAGTTCTTCTCTCAGAACCATATGCATCCAAAGGCCAGATATGTGAACATGCTCCACTGTAGATATGAAGTGGGTGTACAGGGTGTGGCCTGAGACATGGATCCCAGGCAAGAGGAAGGCCCAGGGCTGCTGAACTGAGCAAAGAGATGGAGGTTTCCAGGTCTCCTCTCTGCACTGGCAGTGGAAGATGCTTGAGAAACCTTAGGACCTGATATCACTTCTCCTTTAATGTTTGCCTGGACCACGCAGTACTCAACTCCCAAGATCTGTGACTTGACCTGGAGGTGTGGCTAGTTAGCTCTCTGGCCTGATAGCCCCGTGAGAACCCACAAGACCTCTAAGGCCTGGCCAGCAAGGCTGACTCCCTATAATTCAGGTCCACGGCCATGCTTCCAGTTAAGGTTGACAGATGTAACTGGGAACCCTTTGGGCAGCTCCTTCTGCCTGCCTGGCCCAGATTCTTCTTAGAGGGATGCTCCTCTGAGGAGTCTGGGTACCAGGGATACAGTGTTTCCTAGCCTACCTCTGTCCTGGGATGCAGCCAAAGATATGCTTGGGATGGCCACCTGGCTGGAAGTGTAACTAGGTGGTTACAGCTGGTCATTGTGGCTCAGGTGCAGAGGCCAAACCAGTGACGGCTGGCATCTTCACCCATGGGGCTCTGCCGAGAAGCTTGTGGTTCTTCTGTGAACATGCAGTTCATAGGTGGGGTTCCAGAAGGGCCCTAGATGCTCCAAAAGTTTTTTTTCCACCATCTATCCCTTGCCCCCCCCCCCCACATTTGTCCTGTGTCTTGTGCACAGCTGCCCTTTCATTCTCCCTTGAAGTATGTTTTTGTTTGCTTTTTTAAATTTTTTACCAAAGCATCGCGGGCACGTGGTGTTTAATGTCAAGTAGCACTCTAACAACAACACAATACCCAGCAGCCACTGGACTGGCTCCCCAGCCTGCTCCTCATCAGTCACTGCCAGGCTTCCCACGTGGGAGATGAAGCCAAAGGGAACAAGCTCCTACCCTCGAACTCATTGAACCCCTCCTCCTTCCTTCTCCATCGTCCATGCAGACTGCCTTTGTTTCCCTTCCTTTCTTTTCCATTTTAGACAGCATCCAACGGCTTCCTGCCACGGAAGGCAAAGACTTGCAAAGGGGTCTGTAGGTTAGACAGACCAGTGGACCCCTTGACCTCCTGGGCACCAAGCTGTTAAGCTATTCTGTTAATGACTTGTAAGACATTCCATTAAAGTTACTTCTTAGTGTTAATACACTCAAGGCTATATTTGTGCCAGCTAGTTTTTACGTCCACCTGATGCAAGCTGGGGTCATTCAAGAGAGAACCTTAGTTGAGAAAATGCCCCCATAAGATCAGGCCGCAGACAGTTAAGTCTGTAGGGCATTTTTTTCTTTAAGCTGAGGATCGAACCCAGAGCTCTACCACTGAGTAGACATTGTTTAAATTAGTGTTTGATGGCAGAGAGCCCAGCTCACTGTGGGTGGGGTCATCCCTGGGCTGGTGGTCCTGGGTTCTATATGAAAACAGGCTGAGCAAGCCAGTAAGCAGCACCCCTCCGTGGCCTCTGCATCAGCTCCTGACTCCAGTTTCCTGCCCTGACTTTCTTCAGCGATGAACTGAGATACAGAAGTGTAAACAAAATAACCCTTTCCTCCCTAACTTGGCTTTGGTTACAGTGTTTCATCATAGCAACAGTAAACTCAATTAAGACAATATTGTCAGCATTTTTCCCGATGCTCTTTTTTAAAAAAATCTAGACAGGGTTTTTCTGTGTAACCCTGGCTGTTCTGGAACTCACTGTGTAGACCAGGCTGACCTCTCAAGTGCTGGGATTAAAGGCATGTACCACCACTGCCTGGCCCAATGTTCATTTTTGTAAATGAACAAAAAACCTGGGGTGGGCAGGCAATGAAGCTCCCTAAGTGCAGTGGCTGAACTTTTCCTTGATGCCCCGAGCAAAGGGACTGTTAGTCTAACAGCCAATGAGACTACCCTATGCCAGCACCAGCCATCTCGAATACTTACTTCACAGACACCCCGAGCCAACTATGTAGACAGCATGGATGACTGCCTTGGCTCCTGAAGGTGCAGCCTCAGTCAGGGATGTTTGGAGCAGTTTGTAACAGACCTCCCCTTATTTTATAATTAATTAATTAATATTTTATATGCATTGGTGTTTTTGCCTTCATATATGTCAGTGTGAGGGTGCCAGATCTCCTGGAACTGGGGTCACAGACAGTTGTGAGCTGCCATGTGGGTACTTGGAATCGAATCCTGGTCTTCTGGAAGAGCAGTCAGTGCTCTTAAACCCTGAGCCATCTCTCCAGCCCCATCCAGACCCTTTTTTTTGAGACAGGAGGGTCTCTAGTTCAGGATGGCTTCAAACTGCCTAAAGAGCAGAAGATGACCTTGGATTTCTGATCTTTCTTACCTCAGCCTCCCAAGCACTGCGATTACAGGCATGTGCCACCATACCTTGTGCTGGGGACTGAACCTAGGGCTTCTTGCATGACAGGCCAGCATTCTACTGAACTACAACTTGAACTACGGTTCCAGACTCTGGGGCCTTAGTGCTGCCGAGCGCTCTAAGACCCTGCAACTATTTTCATCCTGGCCAGAAGGGGCGCAATTCCCCCGGTATTCTCCTGAGGGACGGCTGAGGCTAGTGCTAAGAGGAAAGGCTATGATTGGTCCAAACAAACGGCCCTGATTGGCTCAACTACCGGCAAGTTGCTCAGGCGCTCCGGTCTCTTGAGCTACCATCCCCGGTGCTAAAATAGGGCCCAAGGAAAGGTTTCTTTCAGGTGATCTTTCTGCCCTTGCTTTCAGTAGTGTGGGCTGAGCTGGTAACACCTAAGAAAACAAGAAGCGGAGGGAGTAGCAAACGGCGATCACACACTAGAAGACAGCAGGAGAAGAGGCACCAAGAGGCAGCCGATCAGCAGGGGCAGTGACAGCTGAGCAGGTGGCTAGCGAAGGTGTGAAAGCAGCAAGGCAGCAGCCTATCACCGAAAAAACAGTGGTAGTCCCCTTGATGGTCCCAGTGGAGGTGGCAGTGGCCTATGAAAAGGCCTGCCAGCTGCCACAACTTCCTAGCAGCCGCTAAGTTGTGGATGGAGTCAGGCAACTTGGGGGTGGCTGAGAGGCGGCAGAAGTGATGGGAAAGAAAGCCCCATCCAAGCACTAGGGAGGCTAGAGCATGAGGATCAAGAATTTAAGGCTAAGGGAGGCAGAACCAGGCGGATCTCTGTGAGTTCAAAGCCAGCCTGGTCTACAGCGTGAGTTCCAGGACAGGCATCAAAACTACACAGAGAAACCCTGTCTCCAAAAACAAACAAACAAAAAAGAATTCAAGGCTAGCTTGGTCTACATCTTGAGATGCTATCTCCGAAGACACAGACAGACAGACAGACACACACACAAACACACACATGAAACACATGTGCACTTTGGGGGGGGGCAGAGACAAATGATTGGCTCAAGGTTACTCTGCTGCATTGTGGCTTAGGTTGGAGGACATCCCTGTGCAGGTGGACCCTGAGATTGCCCATGTGGTAAAGTTGATGCAGGGCTAATACACTTCTGCCTCTCTTTTCTTGGCTGTGTGACAATGGGCAAGTCACTGGTCTCTGTTTTTGACACTTCTCACTAAATCGTGGCAATTAGAACATTCTGGTAGTCCAGGGTTCCAGACAGCAGGACAAATAAGCACTCTGGTAAAAAGCCCCTACATGATACTTTGAGCCATCCTTGATCGTTTGGGTTAGGATTTGGCCTCCTCCCTCTCAGCCATGAGATGGTTGGGTCTTAGTTTCCTCATCTGGAAGAAGAATTTCCAACTATGCCAGCTTCACAACGTGTGAACTTGTGAGGCCTGGCATGAGTGACAATAAATGCTTGTATTCTGTGTCTAGGCAGGAAGGGCTGTGTTGGACACCTCTGAGCCTGGAACTCTTCCCTGCTGCAGCCAGAGGGCTCCATACAACCCTGTAAGGACCTGGGTAGTCCAGATCCAAGGGCAAAGAGCTACTGTCTTTCTAGAAAGCCATAGAAGAAACTCAGGGAAACTGTGTGATCCAGAAGAGCACTGTGAAGCATTTTAATGAGAGCATGGGCAGAAAAGGGCAGAGGAAAGTGTCATGATCTGCCAGACTCGAGTCTGAACAGTAGTAGTCTTGTGTATGTGCAGATCTTCACCCTCTGCTTCTGTTCTGCTTGGTGTCCAGGCAAAGGCACTCCACCTTGGGAAGTGTGTGCTCCAAGTGTTCAGCGAGGGCCTGCTGGGCACTGTGGGGGCCAGTAGCTGAGTATGGCTCCCCACAGCCTGCCTCATAAGAAGTCCTCTCTCTCTCTCTCTCTCTCTGAGCTGAGGATCGAACCCAGGGCCTTACGCTTGCTAGGCAAGTGCTCTACCACTGAGCTAAATCCTCAACCCAAGGAGTTCTCATGAGGGATAGGCACTCACTAGGGCTGGGAAAATGGTACTTGCTGTTGTATTGGTCTGAATTCAATATTTCAAAATGTTGGCCATTTAAATACAGCAGGTGAAAAAAATATTTAGCAGGGAAGTCTTGTTGGGATTTCACATTTTGTGAAGCTATATTGATTGGTGTAATAAAGAGCTGAACGGCTAATAGCTAGGCAGGAGAGGATAGGTAGGGTTTCCAGGGAGAGAGAGGAAGAGGAGGAGGAATCTAGGCATGTGGATTTTGCCAGCAGAATTGGAGAAGTCAGATGTGCTGTACTGAAGAAAGGGAAAAGCCACGTAGCAAAATGTAGATTAATAAGAGCAGATAAGCTTGAGTTATAAGAGCCTAAGCTAAAGGCCAAGCTCTCGTAATTAATAGTAAGTCTCCATGTCATTATTTGCATGCTGACAGTCCTGACGGGAAAGCACTACTACAAAGTCTCCCCTGTGGTTTTTCACATGGCAGAAGGAGAAGCGTGGAATGTATCGGATGAAGGCCGGGAGGGGCATTCCTGATGGAGGAAACAGCCTTGACAAAGACGGGACCAAGAAGGAAAGCTTGGTTTGGAAGTATCTAGAGCCAGGGTGTTGGAAATTCCCGATCTAAGGAACCAGGAAATGTCTGGAGCTTGGCCAGCCCTGTTTCAGAAAGCTTCCTCTGAAGCACTGTGGAGAATCTGCAGCGACTTGCACAGATGTGAGACAGCTGGATAGCAGACAAAGCACAAGGATGGTTTGTCCTGTGCAGGGCCCTGATGGAGCACAGCCACACCGGGTCTGGTCACCAGAAGGAACCCACCCCAGGTCAGCAAGCCCTGGAGGCTCTGCAGATGGCAGGGCACTGAACATACAAACAGAGCTGTGCGTGACTGCTGCTCCTGTGCAGTCATGCTGCATGCAAACAAACACAGGTGCACCTCACGGGTATCCAGGTGTGCTTGGGGGTTGTGTATGGTCAGCACATGGGGATGACACTGTCTCTGCATGTGGAAGGGCCGCATCTAAGGGAGAAGAGGGCCTCTCACCTCTGGCCACCCGGTGACACAGCTACCTTGGGGCTTTTGTATTACCATTCCCTCTGTTGGGAATGCTTACCCTTCCTCTTGCCTCCTCGAGTCTCTGTTTCCGTACCACCTTTAATGGAGGCTTTTTCTGACTGCCCTCATTAAAATAACACCCAACCTCTAGACACACTGTCTCTCTTCTGCTTTTTCCTGACAGCATTTGTCAATCTGAGATATCCTATCATTTAACATAGGCCAGAAGTTCATTTCTTCCTGAGAGCAGAGTTGTACCTGTATTGTTCAACGTTGACCCCATAATGTTAGGCACACAGTGTGTGTTCAATGAATGAGGTGTCTTGTGGTTACCTTGTCCCTGTCTCCCCCAACCCCCCCCCCCATTCCCCTTTCTCCAGGTCCTTCCTACCTCAAACATCCACATGCTGACACAGGCTGAACCCTTCCGATCCTAAACCTGAGTTTCCCTTAGTTTGCAGTGGGGGCTGCTCTCCTGGGAGCCAGAGTAAAAGGTGGCCCATTGGGAGCTGGATCCAATGCTCTGGGCAGTTCCTGAGTGGTCATGTACTCCCCCAGATTAAGTTCCATTTAGAGACAGGAGGGTCATAGATACTGAGAGAGAGAGAGAGAGAGAGAGAGAGAGAGAGAGAGAGAGAGAGAGAGAGAGAGAGCCCTAGTGGCCTTCCATCATGCCCCAGCATGCTGACTGACTGGCAGGTGCAGCCTAGCCTGGCTTCATAAACAGCTCTCCACTCCCTGAGCTGGCTTCTCTGTTCTTCCAAGAACGGTCTCTTGCCTCTCTGCCTGGCTACTAACCCATGAAGGTCACCTTCCTTGACCCCACCCAGGTGAGGTAGGGCCTCCTTTGGGACTTCTGCCATCTATTTTTAGCACCCCGCATGGAGTTTGTGATTCCTGGGCTGTTTGTCAAGTTCTCTGACTAACCCATTAAACTCCTCCTGTTTGAGGGCCTTGTCTGAGTCACCCTGGTGCCTGGGAGGCTGGCACGGGACTAGAATCACTTTACCCATGACTGTGGCATGCTTTCCTACTTCCTCTGTTCATTCCTCAAATAGTTCTTAGGCACCTACTATGTGTGTGGCTCTGGGCTGAGCCTTGGGATACGGCAGGGGATGAGACAATCAGAATTCCTAATGGGGAGGGGCGGGTGGCACGGGAGGAGGGGTGCGGTAGAAACCAAGTATGCAAGCAAGGCATTGCTGGCCTGAGTGCTGTCCAGAGAGCTAAGACTCACTCAGGCTGTGACTCCCTGACCTTGTGTTTCTTGCCCTCACTACGCCTGGCTTTCCATCCGATCCCAGAGACTCCTGGTTAGTGTGAGGACAGAGGCTCAGCGACCGACGGCCGAGATGGAACCCCACTCAAGGCTGCCCAAAGGTATTTCAATGTTAGGAATGACACCTAATTATCTCAGACTACCCCCAGCCTTCGGAGTAGAGAGGCTATAATGTTACAACCCAAACAGTTACTTGGTCACTAGGCACCACCAGGTTGGCCACTGAATCCGTGCGCTCCCGAAGTGCGGGCGGCGGCGTATCAGGTGCTGGCAGCTACTGCCGCCACAAGGACTTAAACTCGTGCGCGCTCAGCAAGGCGCAGTAAACTCTTTCCCACAGTTGGTCAACACTCACCTGGTACGCGCCGTCGCGGGATCTCGTTTTCCCTGCTGCCCTAAGAGGCAGGTCCGAGGTCGCTGCTCTCTGCAGGCGAGCACATGGAAGCTCACCCTCGGAAAGGCACAGCCACTTAGGAGTCCAATCTCCCTCAAGGAGCAGTACTTTTAACCCCACCAGCCGCATCGGCCAGGCCGGGCCACCCTAGGGATCTTGAGATTTTTTTCCAGATTACGACCTGCACACGCTGCACCGCAGCGGGGCACAGGCTGGGGCACCCAGGACCACGCCAGCACAATCCCGCGAGTGGGTAGGGCTGTCATCTTGATGGGCAAGAGGGCGGAGCCGGGCTGGACTGGTGGGGGGGGGGGGAAGCGGGGTTGGATTCCGGCTCCTGGAGGGTGGGGCTTGTGCGTGACAGTCCGGTCGGTGTCTGATAGGCAAGGGCCTTTTCAGGCGGGCCAATCAGCGCGAGGGGCGGGGTCTGCGTGGCGCCGTCGACCGGCGTCCGGCGCTGCCCAGTGTGGCTGTGGCGCCGCCCGCCTCGGACGCTCGCTGCCGCCGCCTCTCCGCTCCCTGTTGCTGGTCGTCCGCCGCCCGCCGCCAGCAGCCATGAGTGCGCCCGGCTCCGGTGTCATCTGCTGTCCTCTAGATTAGTGCTCTCCGCCGGGACCGTCCACAGCATGGAGTCGCCCGCCGCGAGCCCGCCGGCCAACTTGCCTCAGACCAAAGGTAGGCTCTCCCGCCCTACCGCGCGGCCCGAACCACACTACTAAGTTCGATCCGGTCCGGGACACTGGACTCCCTTCCGGGCCGGGCATGGGCAGCGGCACTCCAGCCCAAGACTGGGTCCAGCCCAAGCCCGGAACCTCACGGGACCTCATTGGAATCCGGATCTTAGGCCGTGGGACTGCACCCAGGCAGGACTCGTTCTCTTTACCCCGCTCCAAGTCTGGAGCCTGCTGCTGAGCTCCTCGTTTAGGCTCTCGGGCTGCATCCTGGACTCAGCCGGGATTTCACTGATCCCTGCTAGAGGGTCCTTGGGCTGCACCAGCCCCCTCAGGCCAGGTTCCTGGAGTGTGTCCAGGCTGGAATTTATTCTCCTCTGGGCCCCAGGGCTGTGTTCCCAATGCCGGAAACCTGCCTAGTCTTGAACTCAGAACTCCTCCTCTCCTCCAGCCCCCTCCATCCTTGTGAGTCCTCCTTAGCCCATACCTTGCTGGCCTGCACGCTGGCCGCCTGCACTCCTCCCTGGGGCTGCCTCTGTGGAACTTCCTGGCGGCTCCACTTCATTATAGCTCAGCCCATGCTACCTACTTCTGGTTGACTCAGTGGTAGTCTTCTCACTGCACATTAGGAGCTGACCTCTTCCTGCACTTGGTGTTTCTTGGACCTGCTGCTTTCAGAGCTGTTGTTTGCTGCTCGGGCTAGCTGCCGGGCCAGGGGCTAACCGTACAAGGCTTGGGCTTGTCTTCTTCTCCAAGTAACTAACTGGCTTTCCTGGAAATTTCTGTGAGGTGGCGGTGCTGCTGCGTGGGCTGCAGCGGCAGCAGCGTTTGTCATGGGAAGTGAGGGGGACAAGGCTTGGATGGCAGAGAGGTTTTTTTTTTTTTTTCCAGGAAGAGAGAAAGGTATTTTTGACATGTCAGAGACTAAGTAGGTCGGGCTGCAGAAAAGAGAATTCCAAACTAGACCCAGAGCTGTGAGTGGGTTGAGCCTCAGCATTCTGTATCTGCCACTGCCTCACCTGGTCAGTCTCTTGACATGCCCAGGCCTTATTAATGAAACAGATATCAGGGGTGTGATGTGAGATTTGAGTGTAGAATGGTTTGAAGCCAGCATGAGCGAGATGACCAAGAACCTAGCATAGCAACTGGCACATAGTTGGTAGGTACACAGGGGGAAAAAAGTTGCTGCATGACCTTGGCTGTTTGCAGCTTTTCTTGCTGGAAAGGCTCAGCCATGTGGGGTCAGGGCCCAGCTTTGGATTGCATCTAACTGCAGAGCACAGATGGCAGGAATGGCAGGCACTTAGAGAGTGCCTTCTCTCTCCTGACCTAGGAAGCCTCGACCTCAGGAGTCCTGGTCCTGGGCAGGCTGTCCTGGGCAGGCGGGGGCCTTTTCAGTCTCCTGCAGCTGGCTTCCATGGCTGTGCAGGAGCCCAGTAGGCGGGGTAATTGCATCTTACGTAAGTGGGAGGCCAGATCCCTGACCATTGCCCAACTTCTGTGAGTAACTAGGGAGGCACTTGTTGGGGGAGGTGGTTGGGGAGGGACTTGCTGTGCAGACCTCGTGGAACTTGAGAACCAGGAAATTAGATGCTGCTCCACTCAGGAAGGGTTTGGAAGCAGTGTTTGCTTTGGAGGCATTTCAGCTCTTCCAGGCAAGAGATGCTGCATCAAAATAAAAGTTGCAGTTGTAGATTACAAGGGAGAGAGATTGTGGGTGATGTAGCAAAGCGCTGATTGGGGATACTGTTGACCCTCATGTGCTGGGTAACTTGAGGCCTGGCCCTGGACTCTCTGGTTCTTTCTTCTGAGAGAGCCAGTATAAATTTGCAGATTGTAGGTTAGGTGACATGATATTGGGTGGGTTGGGTGGAGGTCATACTCTCTCCAAGACCCAGGATCCCTGTAGCCTTTTAGGGGTCTGGAGACATCTTTGGTGGTGGAATAACAATATCCATTCACCAAAAACGCTTGAGTTGCTGGGCAGTGGTGGCACATGCTTTTAATTCCAGTACTTGGCAGGGAGAGACAGGTGGATCTCTGTGAGTTTGAGGCTAGCCTGGTCTACAGAATGAGTTCCAGGACAGGCTCCAAAGCTACAGATGAAACTTTGTCTCGAAAAACTAAAAACAAACAAGCAAAAACACTTGAGTTGTCACTTACCAAGCTTTTTACCACGTGATATATATATACATGTATATATATATTTGCCTTGTTTATTCCCCGTAACCCCATTTGCTCATTAACAGAGGCTCAGGGACACTAACCATTTATAGAAGCTGTGACAGCCAGAGCGTGGGTGGGTACAGCAGGACTACAAGGTGATCTCTCCTGTCCTCCCTGCATCCCGTTCCTACATGAGGTGCTTAGGGGAACAGTGGGACACTGGCATCCTGACCATCACCTCCATGTCCATTGGACCTGGGGGCCTGCTGAAGCACCTATTGTGCATTCAGTCTTTAACAGTGGATGCTTCCTCCAGTGTGGCCCTGCAACAGATGTAAAGGTGTAGGTGTAGGCCCTGGTGAGTCTGCACCAGTATGGACCCTGCAGGAACTCTTTTCCACCTTTGCAGAAGACTTAAAAGAAATTACACTTCTATATGCATCTATAGATACACACATGTCGCAGCATAGTGCATGTATGGAAGTCTCTCTGGAAGTCAGAATACACTTAGTGGGGGTCAGTTCTCTCGTTCAACCTCACCACATGGGTTCCGGGCATAAGACTTGGGTCATCAGGCTTAATAGTAAGTACCCTTACCTGCTGAGCCATCTTGCCAGCCTGTTTGCTGAGAACTTTGAACAGAGCAGGGAGTGGTAGCACCTGACCTTTGGTGGGGAATTTTATCTGTGAACTTCCTACTGGACAGTTGACAGCCTGTCCTTTGTGCCCAAGCCTGGGAAGTTCTCCCCAAATGTGAGAGGCCCATAGGTCCCGCAGCTTTGCTCATTAGTGGGCCACTGGCTGCGGTCAGAGGCCAAGGGCAGCTGGTGTGCGCGGGATGGTCTGGGGAACCCTGTGCATATTGTGGTGGCCTTTGTCGCTTTGTTGGGGGCGTTCTCACTGGAGCTCATTGGTGGTGGTGCCTCTGGCAGCCCAGTGAGGCTGCAGGAGCACTGGATGTCTTGTCCTGGCCCTGCCTGCTAGGTTATGGCTTTCCTCCTGTCCTGGGAGTTGGAAAGACTAGAGGGTGGCACCTTGGGGACTTCCCCCCCCACCTCCCGTCCTAGTGTGACGCACAGGAAACTCTCTATCAGCCAGCCTGTGGCTCAGGGCCTGAAGGCAGTAAAGTTCCCAGTCAGCCTGTGTGGGGAGAGGCAGCCAGGCTTCCGGTGGGTGAATCAGCAGGCGCTGGGTGCTGACTCACCATGGGCATGCCAGTCACTGCCTATAGCTTAAAGGGGCAATGCCTGGCAGACAGTGGTAGGGGGTTACGTACCTGGCCTTGTAGGCTGCCCCCGGCTCTGAGCTGGACACCACAGGTCATCTGTTTTTGGGCTGGACCTGGCTTCTGGGCATGCCCTCCTGTTCTGTCCAGGAACTTCCTCTGTTAGGTAAACGACTCTTGCTTCCTCTTGCTCACTATTTAGGAGTAGGTGGCAGCTGTTGTTGACTACCCCTGGCCCAGAGAACAGGGCCTGGGGAAAGCCAGGAGCAGTGGCCTTGCAGGATCAGCTAGGTTGAACTACTTGGGGTCAGATCCCCATTCTGCTCATTTTGCAATGTGACATTGAGCAAATTGTGTCTGGTACATCCTCCATACTTTGTGTAGGTTTCAGTCCCGTGGGTAGGGCCCATCTTTCCAGAGAAGAAGCCCAAAGTTGTTTTGTTTTGTTTCTTCCCCCAGCAAAATGAGCATGTGAGCCCTGCCTTTATGGATGCAGATGGCCTTATCCAGTGGCCAGGTGTCAGGTTCTGGTCATTACAGCTATAATGGGCCTAGGATCTGGTCCTGACTCCATTGCTTCCTCTCTTGGGTAAATGTTATGTCCTCTTTGACTCAGCCCTCTTCTCCGAAGTGGGAGGAAGCGTCTTTCCCCTGCAGGGTGGTAGTAAAGATGGGAGATAGTGTTTCCCAAACAAGTGGCATCTGTTATTATTTAATTGGTGGGATTGTGGCTGCTTTTCATTGGGAGGTGGATAAATAGCCTTTGATGATAAACTCATAAGATCTGTGACACAAGGCATCCCTGGTCAGAGAGCCAGAATCGCTATGTTCTCAACCTTCCTCATGCTTCGACCCTTTAATACAGTTCCTCATGATGTGGTGACCTCCAACCATAAAATGATTGTCACTGCTATTTCGTAACCATAATTTGCTACTGTTAAGAATCATAATGTATATATCCATGTTTTCTGATGGTCTTAGGCGACCACGTGAAAGGGTCCTTTGACCCCCGAAATGCTGCTCTAGGATCTCTTTCTCCTCTGCTTCCTAAACTGCAGCTGTAGACTATTATTACTGCCTGGGCAGCCTGAGGAAATTAAGAGGGGATTACAGAACTGAGGTGCTTGGGCCTTTCTGCAGACCTGTCCCTGTCACTCAGCTTTGTTGTTCAGTGGCATTGAAAACATCAGTGAGGGGAGCCTTGAAGGTGTGGGACTGACCTAAGGGTAGAAGCTCCTGGACCAGTTTCTTAGGTAGCAGGATTTCATCGGTGTCAGATCTGGTGCTAGCCCGGGGAGTGCAGGGCTCATTCTGAATTCTCTCGAACATCTCCTTGAATGGTTTTCCATGTTGCACATTCTGTCAGGCCTGTGTGCCCAGCAGCCCCTATAGATTTCTCTTCGCCATTTCACATAAAGAGCAGAGACAATGCTCTGTCTTACTAGGCCACAGAGACAACAAGCCTAGCCATACTTGGTCTTGGGAGAGTCAGCAGCTTCCTGCCCTGACCCTTCTCCCTGCCTGCTGGGTTGCGGTAGTGTCTTGGCTGAGCTGGAGTTCTAGGGCTGCCCTGACTTCTCAGGGCTGCTGTGTCCAGCAGCACCCACAGCTAGTCCCTGACTCTGAGTGGCTCAGCTGATCCTTCCTTCCTTGTATGGGTCCGTGGTGAAGCCTCCTCTGTGACCCCCTCCTGGCTAAGCTTCCTTTTCCTTCTCTCCCTCTTCCTCATTTTCCCTTTACTCCCCATCTCCCCAGTACCGCACCTCATTTTTCTTTTCTTTCTTTTTTTTCTTTTTTTGAGACTTAATGACAGATGTGCCCTACCACTCCTGGTTTTATGTGGTGTTGTGGATCAAACTCAGGGTCTCTGGGGCCTCATGCATGCTAGGTAAGCACTCTACCAACTGAGCGACACCCCAGCCCCTTCAGTTCTTTTTAAAATTCGAGCTTACTAGCATTCAGTTGGTGGAGACAAGAGGATCAGAAGTTTAGTGTTGCAGATAGGCATGGTGGTGCATACCTTTAATCTCAGCACTTAGGAGTCACAGGCCATAGTAGGACCCTGTCTCAAAAGGAAAATTTCAATGTCATCCTCAGCTGTATACTATACAGTGAGTTCTTGCATGAGACTGTCTCAAAATACATAGGTAAAATTGAACTTTGGTATGCCCAACGTGTGTTTAGCCCTCTGTTCTACCAAGGCCCAGGCTGCATCCACATGGTGGACAACAGGGCAGCCCTGAGATGAGACTGGAAGGAAACTGGAGTCAGCTGTCTGGGACCACAGTGCCTCTTCACTCTTGGCTTTGGCTTCACTTGTGCTGGGACCTCAGTGCATGCTAGGTAAGCACTCTACCAACTGAGCGAAGGGAGGTTCTATGTGCTGGTTGATGGAGGTGCTGGTTTAGGACAGCTCGGAGTCTATGTGGGTGAGTGTTTTTCTGGCTGCCGCAACTTGTGTGGTGCCTACCTGTGTGGCTACAGGAACAATCTTGGCATTGGTCCCTTAAGCTTGTCTTGAGTCAGCAAGTGTGCAGTGACAGGCCAGGTTCCTTGGGGACAGGGCTGCAAAGGGCCCTGGATATTAGCAACAGGATTGGGCATAATCGAGAGACAGGTTGTGTCGGGGGAGCCAAGGACCAGTACTTTGGCTTGGCACATGATAGCTCACTGAGTTGCCATGGGAGTGGGTGGGCTGTCAGAGATGTTCTTCCTTCCTTCCTTCCTTCCTTCCTTCCTTTTTTTTTTTTTTTTTTTCCCGAGACAGGGTTTCTCTGTGTAGCTTTATGCCTTTCCTGGAACTCACTCTGTAGCCTAGGCTGGCCTCGAACTCACAGAGATCCACCTGGCTCTGCCTCCCGAGTGCTGGGATTAAGGGTGTGCACCACCACGCCTGTGAGAGAAGTCCTTTCTAACTGAAGGGAAATGGGCATTTTTGCCAACCCACAGGATGAAGGGTCCCACCTAGTGAGGTGTGGCCAGAGGAGAAGGACTCTTGCTCATGCTGCCCTGTGAAGCCAGTATTGGGCCCTGGAATTAGTAGGGGCTGTGCCTTGGCAGCCATAGTCTCTTTTCCTGTCTGTTCTTGGCCCTGCTGCCATGCCCAGAGGCTCTGGCTCAGTGATTCTGTGGCTACCCCAACCCGTATCAGGTTCTCAGCTGACCTCCAGGCACTTGAAGCTGGCACATTTTAGCTACCAAGGGGAAGCCGCTCACCAATAAAGCCCACCCTTCCTTTTGGACCTCAGTTTCCCCTGTTCAGTTGTGGGTGGTCTTGTTTATTCTCTAAAAAAGACTGCTGGATGGAGATGGCCAGCTGAGTGGGAAGACGGGACATCTTGCCTCTGACACTTAAGCAGCAGCATTAGCTCCCAGTTTGGTTGGCTTAGTTGCCCGGGCCCAGGACTTCTCCTGGAAACCAGATGCCATATTAAGCACTGGTGGTGGCAGGGTGGGGAAAGTTAACAGGGCACAAGTGTCACTTTTGTCGTTGGAAACCATGGGATAGGACTTACTGTCTTATGATGCAGGGCTCTCACCAAGAGGCGTTCTCTCAGTCTCTCCCTGCTGATGGGTGGATGTTAGAGCAAGCCGGCCTGTTCAGGATCGTATCCATACCCCAGCAGATGCTAACCATGCCCTTTGTCAGGCCATCTCTCCCCTTTGCCTGACCTGCACAGTGGGTCAGTGAAAAACTTTTCCTTGTGGAGCCACGGAGAAGAGGGTGCAGCGTGGGTGGTGGCCCCAGATAGCTCCCCCTTATCCTCTGTTGGGCACTGCTGGGTCCTGGGAAGTCTGTCAGACCTGTCCACATCAGGCTGAGGCCCTGGTGCCCAGAGAGGCATAATCATTTGCCTAAGAGTGCAGAGCAGAGAAGCGGCAGAGTAACAGTTGAACCCAACCACTTGGCTCCAGAGTGGCTTGTCTGGCAAAGTAACCATGGGAAGTGGCGGTAGAGGCCAGGAGGACTCAGGGACGGCAAAGGGACTACGTTGCAACTATCAGCTGGCAGGATCAGGTACCAGACTGGATGGGGTCGAAGGGCCGAGGGAACAGTATATGTAGAGGGAATAAGGTGGAGAGCTAGGTGTGAGGGGGACAGTGGTGCAGGTGGGAGGAGATGGGGCCAGAAAGTCGTCCTCATCTGTGGGTGCTTTGATGCCAGTGGTAGAATCTTAGGTTAGTGGTTGAATCCCTGTCAGCCTCAGTTTCTTCTCTTCTTCCCTGAGGAGCTTCTGTGAGGTTAGAGTGAGCTATGTAGATGCCTGGTACTAGGCTGGCCTGCACAAAGGACCCTGCGATCCTGGCAGGCTTGTGGTTTGCTCAGGGTGGCCAAGAGCCTCTGTTTGTTGTGGTGACAGTCACCACCTTGGGCCACACCTGGTGGGTAGCCCCAGGCTGCCTGACCATCTGGGCCCAGCCCTGACATTGGCATTGCATAGTGCCAGCAGTGTCTGGTGGCTTGAGGCCTTTTTCTGGGCTGTCTCCACGGTGGCCTTGCCCATTCCCTCTGACAGCCGGCACAGCCGCACCAGTAGCTCAGGTCACTCCTAACATAGGCTGCTGGCCCTGTTAGGGTAGCTGGCTGTGTGCTGCCCAGCCTGGGAAGATAAGAGAAGCTCACAACCATACCCAACTGCGGGTGTGGGCATGACCTTGACAGATGGGGCAATTGAGGCCTGGCAGAGGGTACTCTTATAATACCTGCCAGTCCACTGCAAGAGACACAGGAGAGCAGAAAGTGGAGGTGATGTGGATGGGTGGCACTATGGTCTCCACTTAGGCAGGTTTGCCAGGGCTGGGGGTCAGGCTGGGGCTCTAGATGTTGCAAGCAGAGTTGTGCATTTTGTTATGGAACACTTTATATTTTAGTGGCAAGGAGCCTTGTATCAGGAAGGAAAACGAGGTAGTACAGGCCAAAGTGCAGAGAGATAGCTTGCACATAGCGTCAATCTGGGTACATACAGAGTTTTTGCAGCTGCCCAACTCTACTGCTAGCACATGTAGCCAGAGGTCATATCTGGCAAAGACTTGGACCCACAGGTGCATGAGACCCAGGGTCTGTCCCCTCAGCACAGGGAGAACCCTGCACCTCACCCCAAAGGGGTCTGCAGTGAGCCCAGCTACTCATCTTGGTCTCCTAGTCAGTACTTTTGAGAGTTACTTTGGGCTGGCCTGGACACACAGGCCTTACCCGAGTCACATCCCAAGCTCTGGATTGCGTGTGACTACGACCAGATCTGCCAGAATCTGGTTTAGACATGGCTTCACCGACTGGGGTCTCCTGGCAGGTGGTGGCAGGTATGGTGGACAGTTCCTGACTGTAAAGCTAGGTAGCCAGAGTGAGCTGGCTGCAGTTTGCAGGAAGCGTCTGTGAAGGGCAGGCATTTGGTCTGCTTTTCTGTCCTGTGTGACACTGAAGGGACCTGTTGCATCTTTCTTACTCTGCTTTTCCCTGGAGTTTTCTCCCCATTTGGGGGTCAGACTGCCTGGAGAAGCTGAGGCTGAGAGAGTTAGTGCCTGCTGCCAGCGGTGGGTGCTGAGCCCTGGGGCCCTAGAAGTGGGAGATGGAGATCCTGGGGTAGTCCATTCAGGTCATGTGCCAGGCCAAGCCTCCATTGCCCCAGTGGATGCCTGTATTCCGGGGTGACCAATGAGGCAACTGAGGCTCAGAGAGTGAAGTACAGTGAGCAGGGGCCTGAATGGAGCTCAGGCTCAGCCACTCCCTCCCCAAGGTTGACCCTGGTGGAAGAAGGACATGGTGTGGCAGGGGTTGCTGTTACAGAGACCACCAATAGGCAGCTTCCACAGCAGGAATATGAGAGGAGGGTAGGCAGTTCCCAGAGGCCATGCAGGAAGGCGTTCTTTCAAGTCTCTCTTTGGCTTAGTGGTGGCATTTGGCTTCCTCTTTTGTTTGTTTGTTTGTTTTTTGGTTTTTCTAGACAGGGTTTCTCTGTGTATCTTTGCGCCTTTTTTCTGGAACTCACTTGGTAGCCCAGGCTGGCCTCGAACTCACAGAGATCCGCCTGGCTCTGCCTCCCGAGTGCTGGAATTAAAGGTGTGCGCCACCACCGCCCGGCTGGCTTCCTCTTTTGTACCCCAATTTCCTCTATTATAAGGATACTAGCTGTGCTGGAAGAGCACTTACTTACCTGGCAGGCAAAAAGCTCTAGGTTTCGTCTCCATGTACATATGTGTGTGCAAATGAACATACACAAACACACTCATCAGTCCTGTCACGCTGGATTAGGGCCAACTCTAATGACTTCATTTTGATTTTATTAACTCTGCCAAAAAAAAAAAAAACACCTATTGTCCAAATAAGGTTGCATTCTGGGTGTCAAGACTTCAGCGTATAAGTTTCAAAGACACAGCTCAGCTCAGAACAGAGACCTAGGACATGAGCTTTTGTGTGGTTGGGAACATTGGTACTGGGCAGACTACATTCCATTCCTGGTGGTAAGAGGCCTGGAAACTCATGCATAGCCGAGCATTTGTGTGTGTGTGTGTGTGTGTGTGTGTGTGTGTGTGTGTGTGTGTGTGTCTGTCTGTCTGTCTGTCTTATAGGCACAGCTGTCTGGTGCCTCCCAGCTACAGGGCAGCTCCTAGGAGGGTGTGGCTTGGCTTTGCCATTGTGCTGGGGAGAAGGCCTGCGCTTGGCCCCCAGCCTGAGGGGGACCATGCTCTGAATACCTCAAGGCTCTGAGGGTCCTCTTGGCACTGATCACACTGTCTCTTGGGTATCTATGTCTGGAGGGGCAGGTAGTGAGGATCAGGGGCCTGAGTCACCTCTATCCCCACCTTTGCCCAGCCCAGGACTAAGAGTTGACCAGATCCCTGTCTCCTCTCCATTTCAGGAAAGTCCAAAAGGAAAAAGGATTTGCGGATAGCCTGTGTGTCCAGGCCACCTGTGCCCAGCCCTACGTGAGTTTGCCTTAAGTTCCTCACTCTGTTCAGTCTTGGAGAAACTTTGTGAAGGAGGTCAGGGGTGTGAATAAGAAGTAGGGACATGGGGGTCAGAGGTGGGTGAGAGAGCTATTTCTTCTCATCCTGTCCTGGTGGCTTAGGAGCATTGGCCGTTTGCTCCATGCCTTCCCAATCCTTGTCTTGGAGGCTCTGTCAGGACCGCCTGGCCACACTGTTACACTTAGACCTAATAGACGTTCAGTAATCGATGAAATGAGGTGGCTGTGTAAGCTGCCCCCATGACCAGGATACATCTCACCCTCATACCCCTGTTATCTCTTCTCCCAGAGAAGCTTATGGATCTATTTTCTCCACAGACCTCCCCGGAACCTGGACTCCCGGACCTTCATCACTATAGGAGACAGAGTAGGTGGTGACTTGACCCTAGGAGGCTTCCTGCTTCATCCCATAGGGCCAATGAGTGGTGGCCATGGGTGGTAGACAGAGCTTGGCTCTGGGGAAGAACTTCTTTCCTGTCTTGCTAGTCGTGGCCCTGGGCCACCTGGCCTTGAACCTATCTGGAAGAAGTACATTCCACCTGCTGTATAGGGCTGTGGGGAGCCCAGAACTGCCTATCTCAGAGGGTGGGCTATGAATCTCCCGCTTCTGTATCACTTGGAAACAGCATGTTGGACATGCAGGCTCCTGGGCCCCAGACCTCAGGTCAGACCCTAGACTCTATATTGTATATACCTGAGTGCCTTGAAAGACTACCTGCCATTGAGTAGCCCGACTTAGGGTTATACACCAGGGCAAAGCATGCTGGGAGCCTCTCAGCAGCTCCGACCTACCCAGCTCCTGTCACTGCCTAGTGTCCTGTTAGTCTGATTGCATAATCCTATACATCTCACTCAGGGGAGGGAACTCCCATAAAGACTCAGTAGATAATTGACTAATGTCTCCCTCTGCTGAGATGTGTGTGAAAGAGAGAAGCTCCTCTCAAAGTCTCCCAAGTATTTGGTTTTGAACCCATTTTATAGAGATCTGTGGCAGGCTCAGATTGGCTAAGTGATTTCCACAGGGTCACACAGCATGGCATATAGCCTCTTCAAACTCAAATCTGATTCACTTGTCCTCCGTTCTTTTTTTCTGGGTGAGGGATAAGAGCCAGTCTCTGACTTGAAGATCACTAATCACCTCTCCTTTTTCCTCTTAAGAACTTTGAGGTGGAGGCTGATGACTTGGTAACCATCTCAGAGCTGGGCCGTGGAGCCTACGGGGTGGTGGAGAAGGTGCGACATGCTCAGAGCGGCACCATCATGGCTGTAAAGGTAAGCAGGGCTCACCCTGCCTGGAGCAGTGCTTGAGGAGGCGTGGGCTGAGCTGCAGGTTGACTACCCTCACTGTCATCACCAACACTGAGGCAGAACTTCTCAGACCAGGCCAGGCCATGGATTCCCTAAGGCTCCTCCTGGCCCTCATGGACTAGACGAGGGGTGCAGTCTACACATGGCCCTGACATGTATCTTTCCTACAGCGCATCCGGGCCACTGTGAACTCACAGGAACAGAAACGCCTGCTTATGGACCTAGACATCAACATGCGCACAGTTGACTGTTTCTACACTGTCACCTTCTACGGTGCCCTCTTCAGAGAGGTAGGCTGTGTCTCTGCCCACCTCTTGCCAACCAATACTGCCATGTCATGGCTACTGTGTGTAGTTGCTGGGACCGTGGATACAGGGGGGCCACACTGAGCTCTCTGTCACCTAAGACAGCTTAGATGGGATCTGGAGAGGCAAGCTTGGAAGCCTGGCTTCCTTGTTCCTGGCCAACTCTGTGCCTCGGTTTCCTTGTCTGAAGATGAAGGAGGTGTCTGAGCAGGTCTCTTTAGGTTGTGGTCAGGGGCCTGATCTGGGGCCCGGCACTCAGTTGCAGCTGAGATTTGTAGTTGTGGCTATTTGCTTTCTGCAAGCACCTGAGTGAGCATGCTGGGTGAGCCCCAAGGGGGAAGCACTGTGGAGGGGTGACGATCTGGGCTAGATTCTAGATGCAGAGGACTGGCTGTATGTTGGGGTAGAGGACTGGAAGGTGAGGCAAGGTATAAATAAAGTCTAGGATCAAGAGTATAGAGCTGCCCCCTGAGCCAGCTGGAGGCATATAGTATTGGGAACAGCATGAAGTGAGCCCCAGAGTCAGCATGGAGTAGGGACTTCCCATGGTGACCTACCATCTTGGAGCTCTTGAGTGGTTCATGGTGGTTCTTTGCCCTGGCTTTCCTTTTGGATCTTTCTCAAGTCCCAGTGATGGCTCAGACCCCACCTTATACATTTCATGTGGTGGGCTGACACCCTGTGTAAGTGTCAGCTAACTCTGTGCTTGGGAAGTTCTGGGCTGAGCCACCTCAGCTGGAGGCCATCTCAAGGCTGTGCAGGTTTGCTGGGGAGAGGAGAGGTCATTTCCAGTGAAAGGAATTTGGTTCTTGTCCCTTTGTGTCCTGAAAGCCCCAGGACACACTAGGATCCTGCTTCCCTGGGAACGCTGTGGCATAGGTGGGGAGACGGGGGCTAGGTGGCGAGGACTGCATGGTGAGGTGCCAGAAAGGCACATCTGAAAGGCACGCAGGATGGTGAGGGGTTCAGGAGCATCCGAGGTATATGTGGGAGTGGGGGTGTGTGTCATAATGTCCCTTCCTAGGTGGAGGCTGGACCTGGCGCTCAAGGCCAGGCTGTTCAGGGCTGGGGAGGCCACTGGGAGCCTATAGGTTGTCCAGGGCTGGGTAGCATTAGTGGACCAGCTAAGCACTGGGTGTTCTCTTAGGGGGATGTATGGATCTGCATGGAGCTCATGGACACTTCCCTGGACAAGTTCTACCGGAAGGTGCTGGACAAGAACATGACAATTCCGGAGGACATCCTGGGCGAGATTGCTGTGTCTGTGAGTGGCCTGGCTCTACCCAGCATGCCCAGAACCTGCTGTGAGACTGAATCTTGGCAGAGCAACTGTCCCCTGAAGGCTCAGTACTCCTGAACCCTTGGAGCATTGCCTTACTGGAGAGGCCCCAGGCTGGAGCTCCTTAGGCGTGGCCACTACCTGCCTCCAAGCCTGTGAACGCAGCTCTCCGGTTCCCGCCCATTTTGATGAAAAGAGCTTAGTACTGCGTCATGCTAAGACACCCCATGGTAGCTCGCAGAGGTCCAGGCTGTGACAGGGAAATGCTGGCTTTTAGAGTCCTCTGTTTCTGGAGGAGGGCAACAACTCTGGTTTGAGCCTTGCTACAGCTGAGCAGGGGAAGAATCAAGGATGCCCTTTAATCCTGTTTGCACCTGGAAGCGTTTGAACGATCCCATGCCTCCAGCCCCCCTCTTTCCTGGACCCCAGAGGTAGCTCTACTAGAGGAGTGATAGAAACCCGGGGGTAGGTCTTGGCGATGGCCCTTGGGCAGCACTGCTTGGGATTTGTGGAGGGAGAGGAAAGGCAGGAAGCTGTCAAGTCTGCCCTAGGACAGCCAGGATGATGGGCACCTCTGGGGCATGGGCAGGAGCTGGATGACAGGGCTAGGGTGTGTTTAGAGGGGATGAGGTTGGCTGCTTTGTTCTCGTTGGTGTCATCTGGAATAACAGCAGTCCCGTCTCCCCCACCCCGATGCAGATCGTGCGGGCCCTGGAGCACCTGCACAGCAAGCTGTCTGTGATCCACAGAGGTCAGTGTCCTCCACCAGCCACCAAGGCTCCGGGAGGGACAGACTGTGATACACCTGGTGGGGTGTGGGTCACTTTCTGCGTTTGTGCCTTTGGGTCTGCTGTGCTCAGAACAGGAGGAACTAACTGGATGCTTGCTTTTCCTGGGCTCCATTGTCCACTTCTCATTCATCTGTACAGTTCATGTGCTGTGAAATACCTAGGTTGTGGCATGTCACTCTGGGAATCCTCTCACCACCCCCAACCATCCTGAGCTTTTCTGGGCTCCTTTTGCCCTTGTGGCCACTAGTCCGGTTTTCCCCCTCCAGGGTTATTAGTTATTAAGAATCAGCCTCCCGCCAGGTTGTGGTGGTGCACGCCTTTAATCCCAGAACTCGGGAGGCAGAGGCAGGCGGATCTCTGTGAGTTCGAGGCCAGAGTTAGTTCTAGGACAGCCAGGAACTACACAAAGAAACTCTGTCTCAAAAAGCAAAAACTAAACAAAACAAAATAAAGACAAAGACAACCTCCCACTAACTTGGTTGCACTGCACTTAGAAAATGGAGGAGGCCATATCGACTTGGATGCTCAGTACTCACCCCAGTTCCATCCTTGGTTCGTCATGGTTGGCCCATTGCCCTGGAACCTTCCTGTCCTTCTCTGTGCATCTTTGCACATCCACCTGGACCTTTGCTTGGAAGTTCCTGCCTCCTGTGAGGCACATTTGCAGCACAGACCTATCCTCACACTGTCACCCAGCCTGTTGTTCACCTCTACCTTCTGTTTGCTAGATTTGTGTCTAGCGGGTGGCGTGCATGAATAGCCAGCCCCTAGGTAGCATCCCCAGGGCTCTGATGTCTCTCTTTGGTAGGGATAGGTTGAAGTGCATTGTCCAGCTATGGGATGGGGCCTGCTGCCGCACATCTCACTGCTTCTCTTTCCTTGTCCTAACCTTGGGACCTTGGGTAACCTGCTGCTGGACCACAGGGCACTAGAGGAGGCAGCATCTCATTTGGCATAGGCTGAGAAAGATATGCTGTCCTTGTAGATGTGAAGCCCTCCAATGTCCTTATCAACAAGGAGGGGCATGTGAAGATGTGTGACTTCGGCATCAGTGGCTACTTGGTGGACTCTGTGGCAAAGACAATGGATGCTGGCTGCAAGCCTTATATGGCTGTAAGTGGGGGCATCCTGGCTAGGTGGAGGACAGGACAAGATTCCGCTTCTATGTAGTGGGGCTGGATTTTTCCAGCTGTACCTCCTGCCACCATTTACCTACGCTGCAAGGTTCCTGTTTGGATGAACTTGTAGCCTGAAGAACCTGCGATTCCTATTATTAGGAAGGCAGAGTTCCTTAGGACTGGGGGCCTGGTGGGAAGGCAGGGATTGGCTCTGGCTCTTGCTGGCCTATCTCATGTGAGCAGGGGAACCTGATGGCACTCTGCTGTGGAGTAGAAGAGGAAGGGTCTAATGGAGGGAGCCTTGGCTGGTTGGGTGTTCAAGTCCTCTGGTCTCTCTTGCAGCCTGAAAGGATCAACCCTGAGCTGAATCAGAAGGGCTACAATGTCAAGTCTGACGTCTGGAGCCTCGGTATCACCATGGTACTGTCTGGGCCCGGTGCAGCACTTGCTGGTCCAGTGGGGTGGGGTGTGTCTGTGTTGGGTTCCATGAACTTTAGTTAGTTTAAATCCCAGAAGCAAGAGTTGGTTTCAGTGTCCAAGAAAACAAATGCACCATCAAACCTTCCTATTGGGTAAGAGGATATTTGGGAGGTGGAGGACCTCTTTCCTGAGGGCTCAGTTGAACCATCGTGGATGTTCCCTGGATTCTGTGGTGTCATGGCTGGGCACGATGGCACCCTCCTGTGATGTGATTCTTGTGGTAGCACCCTTTTGTAATGTGATACTTTGGATGGCAGAGGCAGAAGGATCAAGAGTTCAAGGTTATCCTCAACTTCATAGTGAATTTGGGGGACTCTGTCTCAATACCCTTCCCAACCCTAAAAAAAAAAAAAATAGAAAGGAATTGAGTTTTTCCACACCAGCAGCCTGCTGTAGGTTCCTGTTGTATTTCTGCCAGCTCGGCAGGGTGAGGCTCTGGATCCTGGCCTTGTGGAGGCTGAGAGGATCCTTGGCTTGGAGGGAGGAGCAGGGGCTAGCCCAGTAGGATTACATTGGGCCAGGTAAATCTAAGTCCAGGTGTAGGGATGCACCTCTGCCTTCCTGAACTGCCTGGCAGAGAGCTCCAGTTCACCTACTGCTGTGATAAAACACAATAACCAAAAGCACCTTGGGGAGGAAAGGGTTTATTTTGGCTTACAGCTCTCAGGTCACACCCCTTCCCTGAGGGAAGTCAGGGGCTGAATGAAGCCGAAGCCATGGAGAAGTGCTGCGCCTGGCTTGCTACATCACCTGGGACCACCAGCCTAGAGGTTGAGTCAATACCTACAGTGAGCTGGGGCCTCCCACATCAGTTATCAGTCAAGAGAATGCACAGGCTTGCTCACAGGCCAGTCTGGTGGGGACCATTTCTCAGTTGAGGTTTCCTCTTCCCAGATGGCTCCAGCTTGTGTCGAATTAACATTAAACTAGCCAGCACAATGTTGCAATGGAGTTGAATTCTTTGAAGGTGGGGGCACTTCTCTACTTACTACACATGTGTGGGAAAATGCCCTGGTACCTTAGTTCTTGATATAGCAAGAACAATCTGTCTGCAGTTGCAATGACCTTTAACAAAAAGCGACGTTCTGGAGTCACAGTTACCAATACACACTGCCCATTTTCTTGGTTACCTCATGTCTGATTGTTCTGAGACTCTGCCCATGTTGATCTCATGACTTTTGAGTAAGACATTTTTGTTGTTGTTAAAGAGGCTTAATTTTTTTTTTTTTTGGTTTTTTGAGACAGGTTTTTTCTGTGTAGCTTTGCGCCTTTCCTGGAACTCGCTTTGTAGAGCAGGCTGGCCTTGAACTCACAGAGATCCGCCTGCCTCTGCCTCCCGAGTGCTGGGATTTAAGGTGTGCGCCACTACCGCCCGGCTAAGAGGCTTAATCTTGACAGTTGGGATCAAAGTTTTACAATAGCTTTTCAGGCTGCGGAAATAGGAGCAAGGCTTGGGATGTCTTCCAGATTTTCTCAAACCTCTTCCTCCAGGTCCACCACTCATGTTTATCCTCCGCCCAACATTTCCACTTAAAACGCTGTCATCCAGGGAGCAGTTACGCAGTTCAACGCATCCCCCTCGGGGTGGCCCCAGGAGCTGTGGGCACACACATTTTCTATTTCTCAGAACACAAGGGGGTTCCCCCGACATACACAGGTCACACTCAGGAATGTTCTTAGCCAGTTAGGAGTGTTGACGAAGTGCTGACCTGAATGGACTTGGAGGAAGAGGGTCACCATGTCCACTGCTCTCCCTGATGTTCAGCTGTTATAGGGGGCTGCCTCCTGGGGGTGGGCAGTCTTTCTGTAAATCATTTCTTGTGATAGGTGACTGCCTTGTGCATATGCTGAGGTAGTTTTTCTTTATCATTTTCTAAGCTCCTCAGAAAAAAAGATCATCAGAAAGATGGTTGAGGCCCAGGGTCTGGTGCTTTTGGTTAGGTATATGGTGCCGTTGAGCTTTCTCTTATAGTCTGCAGAAAGGCCCCACCATAGAGTCTGGAAATGCTGAGGCAGTACTGAGTCTGCACGGTTCTGTCATGTGGACAGACACACAGGGTGGCACACACTCTCCTCCCACCCATGCTGTTCTCATGTTGGCTGGAAAGGCCTGGAGACCATGGGGAAGCCCTTTCTAGCTGAGTCTTTTTTTTTTTTTTTTTTTTTTTTGTGGAGCTGAGGATCGAACCCAGGGCCTTGTGCTTGCTAGGCAAGCACTCTACCATTGAGCTAAATCCCCAACCCCTCTAGCTGAGTCTTTAGTGCTCTGTTTGTACCAGTTGGCATTTGTTTGAATGGTATCTCTTCCATTCCTTATGGTGGCTACAGCCTGCTCTCCCAGTCAGGAGGTATCCATGCAGGAGAGTCCGCCATGCTCTGCTGTCCTCACTAGTAAAAGCAGCAGCTGGATAGGTGGCCCTGAATAGTGAAGTCTGTGCTGGGGAGGGTTTGGAGAGGGAATAGCTGGGGCCAACAGGGACTAGGACTTGATACAGTGAGGTACTCTGCTGACTGCTACCTTGTGGGAAGGTGTCTGTGACTGCCATGCCCCCAGGGCTAGACTTAGTCTGAGCCAGTTCTGCTAACCGGGTCAGAAATGCTTAGTACTGGCATCCCAGTACTTGACCTACTGCTAGGTGTGAGGACAGTCAGTGAGAGCACCACTGGCCTGGCCTGGGTTCTTGGGGAAGGATGGTCACGTCCCTTCTACTTTGTGCTTCTGGGTACAAAGTTTGGGTCGTCTGATGTCTGGAGCCTGCTGACTCTGCTGCTGTTCCGCTGCAGATCGAGATGGCCATACTGCGGTTCCCTTATGAGTCTTGGGGGACACCGTTCCAGCAGCTGAAGCAGGTGGTGGAGGAACCATCCCCACAGCTCCCAGCTGACCAGTTCTCCCCTGAGTTTGTGGATTTCACTAGCCAGTGGTGAGTGTCTGGGCTGGGTCCTCTCCTCCTGCATCCAAGAAACCCTTGAGCCACATGGTAGCAAAAGGTCGGAGCAGCGACAGCTGCAACGGGAGCCAAACTCGAGTCCCAGTGGAGGTTTTCGTTAGCCTTCCCTGAACAGGGTGAATCAGGTAGACGCAAGGAGCGGAGGAGTAGCATGTGTGTGATAATATGTGTATTACGGAAGATTAAAATGCAAAAAGAAGTGTGCTTTTATTGGTGCCTAGAAGTTTTTATCAAATTACAGAAAGCTCAAGGAAGCTTTATAAAAATCATGTTTAGAGTTATAAAAGAATAAAAAAGGCAATTATATAGACCATGTTCTCTAACCATAATTAAATAACCACACGGAAAGTAAAAGTGGGTTCTTGTAAATAACTCTGGGGTTATAAAAGAGATTTAGAAAATACATTTTTAAGAAGAAACTACTGAGAGCAAACCAGCGTGTGTGTGTTGTGGGCCAAGAGCTGCTCAGAGAACAAGACAAAGCCTCTCAATAGAAAACAGAAAAACTGAAAGCAGATGAGCCCAGCAGCAAGGCTCATTGGTTAGTTTGACCCTTTCTGATTGGACCTTCATGCTCCAGAACCATTGATTGAAGCCTTCCCTTCTGATAAAGGATAATTTAGTATGTGGTCATTAGGCAGAGCATTTCAGGGTTGGTGTCATGGACATAGTCTGGATCAGTATGGAGACAACTGAACTCCCGAGAGGCAGGGAAAGTTGCTACAAGATGTAGTTTGTACCCATGGACCCCAAGCCAATTTGCGAGACCCCCAGACAGTCTCGCTCCTTCTCTGGGCCCCAGGAGTATGCTGCTTAATGGGGGCAAGCCCAGCCTGTCTAGATTCGCTTCCTCCGTGTGAGCCTGGCTTCACTGCCCTCTTTCCTAGCCTAAGGAAGAACCCCGCCGAGCGCATGAGCTACCTGGAGCTGATGGTGAGTGTGCATGGGAAGTGCCTTCCTGCCCCCTGTGCTGTGTAGTGGCTGGGTGGGGCTACCTGGAAGAGGGTTGCATCGGAGGGTTCACATGCACAACCCAGGCCTTGTGGAAGGGTGCACAGTGGCGGTAGGGCAGAGGAGTCATTTTGGCATCAGAGAATGCTTCCTGGACGAGATGCCATTTGAACTGAGCTGGAAGGATGGATGTGGGCCTTTTGTTGATGAAGGGAGGGGTAGAGGGTCTGGTAGAGCAGAGGCCTGGAACCCTTGAGGAAAGAGATGTTTGTATAGTGGGAGCATTACTGCAGGAGGCTGAGGCAGAGCCACAAGCTCTGATGGTTTTGGAGGGCTTCTGGGGTAGTAGACGAGCAGGAGCTGGCCACGTGGGAGGAGCATGCTGGGGTGGATCAGGCTTGGGGGCTCCCCTTTATACTTTGTCCTGTACCCCTTCACCCCCAGAAATTGTGCCTCTGTTTCCTACCAGGAACACCCTTTCTTCACCTTGCACAAAACTAAGAAGACGGACATTGCTGCCTTTGTGAAGGAGATCCTGGGAGAGGATTCATAGGCCTGGGACCCCACTGGTCTGCCAGCATCCCATACCCCTCTGCTGGGGCAGCACTTACCTACAGCCATAAGCTACTGCCATTCTGGTCCTGGGCATTCCAGGAGGAATTAAGGATGTTGTTCCTGTCTGGCTTGGCAACTAGCTCTCCCAAGTGCCAAAGAATCCGACCTCAGGGGTCTCCTAGCCAGGCCCATATGGGCCCCACAGTGCCTCTGCTGTTGCTGCTCCCAAGGTCTCAGGCCTCCACCCAAGGGATGAATTTGGAGGGGGTCTGTGTACCCCCCACAGATGCTGTTGCCTCTTGAAGAGGAGGCAGCTGGTGCTTCTGTGGACAGGCCATAGCCTTGGTACTGTCCTGGATGCTACCCAGGTTGTATATATATTTTAAATCACAACTGAATGGACTTTGTACACTGGCCTGGATCAGGGACATCTCTATCCTGTCTCGGGTGCTGAGGACACACTATGGGGATGAGCCATGAGAATCTCCTGAGACTTTCCTGGGAGATGTGTTGACCCAGCACTGGCCAGTGGTCTCTTGGGGGCACACTGACCTAGCCCCTAGCCTCCACCTCTAGTGGTATCTGCCTTTATTTTTAAACTATTATCCTTGTTGCCTTTTGCTTTGTGGGTGTTGCTGGTTTTTCTTGCATGGTTTGAAGCTGGTCACTTAACCCTAGGTGCCAGCAGGATCACAGCTACCCCTGTGCTCAGGCTGGAGTCTACAGGATGGCTCTTTGCACAAGGCCACCAGGGGAGCCATACCAACTCTCCAAGTGTGACCAGCTCATGGGAGCTAATAGGTTTACTTTGGTGGTGTTTTTAAAAAAAAAAAAAAGAAAGAAAATATATTTTTGTGAAGAAAGGCCTGCCTTTCCCAGCCTTTCCCTGGGCAGGAACCTATTGCTGTTTTAATTAAAAAACAAACCAAAAAACTGTGTGTGGCTGACTTTGGCAAGCCTACTCTTTCTTGGGGAGTTGTGGAACCCTAGGTGGAATCCTTACTTTGGAACTATACCAGGACGACATGACTAGGGCCTGGAGGCTGCCTACCCACCAGGGCCTTGTGCTTGCCTGGCCACAATTCACAGGAAGACACAGGTTCTTGGGGTGCTGTGGTGAGGTGTTTCATTCCATGGCCACCCAGGCTAGATCCTTGTAAGGCCACCTGAAGTCTGCTGATAGCCAGAGGTAGAGCGATGGCTGGGTAGGATGTAGCAGGTTCCACATTGATTGCACTATGTTGTCTGAGCTTACAGATGAGAGAAAATGTTCTCAGAGAGTTCCCAACGCTTACTCAAAGCCAGCGGAGGCCCAGGGCAGGTAGTGGTGCCTAGAAGAGGCTTGGGGGGTGTTGCCTGGTAGAAAGCCCTAGTCCTGTGCTTCTTGACATGTGGACCGGGACAGAGACCCCCACAGGCCTTATCTCCTGTAAGGAGGAATGTGTGTGGTCTTAGGTGCTGGTGTGTTCAGGTGCTTGGTTAACATCCTAAAGGACTTGTGTCCATACACTCCTCTTTGGGGTCATCCCAGCTTAAATGTAGGTCCAGAGGTATAGTCCTCTGGAGGGGAGGGTTGTTACTGGCTAGGACGGAGTCGTGTGCTCCATGCCCAAGCCAGAAGACTGGAGTGTGACTTCAGGCATAGGGGGACCGTGGGGGAGAGTCAGCACATCACAAAGGTGATGTTGCCTTGGTGTGCCTGGGAGAGCGCAGCATCACATGGGAGCACCAACCACCATTCCTCACGGGCCTCGGCTGTAACTTCAGCTTTCATAGCTTCACAGAGCCTCTCGCCTTTAGACCTAAGGTTGGTTCTCATCCCAGAGGCCTGTATGGGCCAGCCCTGTCCCATTTTCCTGTCACTACCAGAGGGAGGCCTAACAGGAAGGCATGACTTAAAAGAAGGGCCCACCAAGCTCAATGTCATCAGGGCAGATGATTGACCCGCCACAGTATCTCTGCGAGAGGGAACCGCCAATCCCTAAGGGTACTTGGTCAACTTTTGTTGAATAAATAACGCAAGAGGGCATCTGAAGCCGGGCGGAGAGTAGTGAGCGCTCAGAGGATAAAGCAGGAGTGGTTTTTGGGGTCACGCATGCGCAGGTCCTTCCTTGCGGCAGTCAGTCTAGGGCGCGGCCGGATCCCGTTTCCCTGACCGCCAGGAGGCGGCAGAGTCTCGACTTAGTCCAGCCCCTCTAGACTCCGTAGGTTCTGCAGGGTGCTCGCCAAACTCAGCGCTGCAGGGCAATCTGAGGGCGCCGGCTCTGCAGCTGGCAAACCATTGGGCTTCTAGAGCGCAGCGCGCTTTGCAGAGTGCTCAGCCGCCGACCAAACAGGCTCTGCAAAGTAGATAAAAATTTGCAACCCGCTCTGGGCCTCCAAGGGACTCAATAGTTTACCAAGCACTTCACAGTTTGCTTGCTGAAATCTGGCTAGCACCTCACAGTATATTCCCCTACAGCATATAGTACCGCAAGCAGTGGTTCCAGCCCTTTACCATTTGGACACCTTTATCCTGCCATCCAGTATGTAAGTCACATTGACATTTCAAAACACAGCCCCATGGCTGCAGTGAAGGTCCCTGCTTAGTGGCAGGCTCCTCTTGTCCCTGTTCCCACTTCTTGAGTCAGGGTCAGGGGACTAGGAACCTATTAGAGTCCTACAGAGACCCATTGTCTCTGCCATCAGGCAGCTGGCGGAACCAGTGGACATTTCTAGGTCTGGGGTTCATATCTCTGGACCGATGGACATAGAGGCTTTTCTGTTCAGTCACACCACAAAGGCCACCAAACAATCTGAACACTACAGCAGTTAGGCGTGTTCTAGAACTGCTTCTGAAGAAGACACGTGGCGTTACTGGACACTCCTTCCCGGAGGCCAGGGCAGGCAGCCGCTGTTAAACACCAGCTCTCTCTCCTCCCCTCAGAACTGTACTGCAGCTCCTGCTCAAATCTTCCCCAGAATAGTTACTACTGACTGACTGTTGGCTTCTTGAGTTACCCAGGAGACAAGCCAATGGGCATGCCTGTGACAGTTTCTAGATCAGGTTCACTGAGGTGGGGAGACCCCACCCTAAATGTGACACCATTCTATGGTGTAGCCTCCTGGACTGAATGAAAAGGAGAAAGCAAGAGGAACCAGCCTCGTCTCCCTCTGCCTCTTGACTATGGATGATGCACTGTGGCTAACTGCCTCCAGCCCTGGCCACCATGGCTTTCCCACCATGATGGACTGACTGCCCTCAAACTGAGCCAAAGGTCAACCTTCCTCCCTTAAACTGCATTGGTCAGGCATTTGCCACAGTAACAAGAAAATTAGCTAGCATCTTCCAGGAGTCCTGCAGTGCCCCAGAGTAGCTGCCCTGCTACTACTCTGCTCCTTACCCTTCACTTTATTTTCATAGACACAAACAATCTCTTCTCCTTCCCCTGATACTTTCCCTTGAGATCTTCTGCTCAGAGAACCCCTCCCCAGAAAGACTGCCCGACTACCCGTGGCTTGCCTCATTTCCTTAATGGCTATTTGTCGGCATCCTTGTCCCTTCTCTGCCTCTGGGACTGACCAGGAGGGTCTGATTGCCCAGAGCCTGACTCTGCATGTGTGAGCTGGAAGGTGGAATGGGAGATACAAGACCTCGATGAAGGTCCCGAGCGCTATGTGAAGTCTGGACAGCCCTCGTATGGAGCCAGCCCCACCATGGCTGACTTCCTGTGGGGTCTCCCTGCACACCCAGGATGATCCAATTCTCCACTGGAGGCTGGGCTGGGAGAAGCCTTTCGCTCACCTGGTTATGTGGGTGTCAGTACCACAGGCCCAGAACCTGCCAGCTCCTCTTCCTTCCAGTTGTGGAAACCTGCACAAGCTGCCAGAGGCTCTCTCCTCGATCGCAAGCTTTTTCCTGTTTTGTTTTGTGGGCAGGGACATACTTGGGCAGCAGGATCCAGGTTACCCCATCTCCCAGCAGGGAGGTAGGAGTGGGTGCCTAAGACTTTCCCCATTGCTCTCTCACTCATGGAGACTTGAGCATCGGTTTTTTATCTGTATGCTCCGCGCCCCTGCCAGGGAGGTCACTACACAAAAGAAGCTTTCTGGAGGGTCCTGGTCTGTCATCTGGCCCTGTTCTGCCTTCTGAAGCTGGCTGGCAACATGGGGCAGTGTGCACATTCTGGCATGTGAAGCGATTGCTTCTCTACACCCCCTCCCCAAGCACATGGGAGGGTTTACATGGACACTAGCAGCCTGACATTCAGCAGAGCCCCCTTTATCTTCACGCCCTAGGCAGCTGGTAGTAGGGCTCTCCAGAAGCTCACAGGGGTTCAAACAGGTTCTGGCCACTCAGAGCAGAGCCACGGAGGGCACAGAAACCAGATGTCCTCATGACCCTAGCTCTGCGCCATTGCAACTGGGCTACCTACCAAGCCAGGTATAGCCAGCCATAGTCACCTGTGGTACAGCAGGTGCTGTTTCTTCTGAATACCAGAGGGACATGGGGGACTTGACCTGGGGAGGGAGCAGTAGCTGCCATCTCTGGTTGGGGATGGAGCAGTTGCTCTGTTCATGAATCTCCCAGATGTTCCTCCCAGGGTGCACTGCTGCATGGCACCTCAAGAAAGTGAAATCTCTACAGCAGGGGTGTTTGTCTGTGTTCTCTGTGGGGCCTGGCACACGGCAGATGCTATCTGAGCACCTACTGTGTAACAGGCAGTGTTCTAGTCCTGGAGAGCCCAAGCAGGGGTACCAGCCCTGAGCCCATTCTCAGCCAACTCAGCAGGCTGAGATGTTACTCAGATGTTATTATTCCACCTTCCCTGTCATCGCTCCCTAGGGAGAAACATCTGGTTACATTCAATTAATTATCGAGATCATCACAACTGATGAAGCTCAGTTACCATTCAGTCATTCCATTTGATTCATTGAATTATTTCAATTGAATTTAAACGCTCCCAGGTGGGAGGGCACTCACTGGCACTGAGAGGACGTGGGTTTAAAGGACAGGTGGCACTGGACCCTGTGGGCTATGCAGCGAGTAGACTTGATTTCCAAGGGAGGGTTGTGGAGCAAGAGACATGTGCCAGGGTTGCTTTGTGCTGTGTCCCTGTCTCAGCCTGGCGACACCGATTTGCCTTCAGAACTCTACTCTGTGTCCCTTACTCTCCACCCCCAGTGCAGACATCCCTGAGTGCCACTCTGACCTTGAAGATGTCCTAGCATCGTTCTGAAATGTCTCTTCTGCTCCAGACTGACCTCTCCTCCAAATATTGATCCTCTAGGACCATGGTAGTAGCTTCAGCAACACCCTGCAAAGTGCAAAGACCCACTTAAGGCAGCCGCTGGGCACTACCTACCTGTGCTTGTCCCTCTGGTCCGTGTTCAGACCCCAGTCCACTATCCTTTCCATAGCTGCTGCTGACTGAAGCCTTCTGTGTGCAGCCGGGCTTGCCCTTTGAGCCTCACTCTCAGCGTCTGTCCCATAGGCTGCTGGGGTAAGTAGGACAGGCCTTCAGCAGTGTGGGAACAAGGACAGAAGCTTGACCAGGTCCCCAGACTCTGCTGGGGCTCACTGAGTGCAGTGACTGTTGGGAAACTAGTGAGTTGCCATGCCTCTCAGGGCTCATTTTGCCAGCAGAGGGGCCTTGTGCAGCTCGCCTTGAAGGTGGCCTCCATCTGGGGAAGCGTCTTCACAGGATGCAGGCCAAGAACCACGTGTGCCATCGCTCCCTCAGCACCTTTCATCGGGTCTTCCTGTCAAGAGTAGCTGTCAGAGAGTTTCTATCCAGCCTAAGACAAAAAGGCTGTCATGGCTTTCAGGGGCGCAAGAGACTGTGTTGGCCTGTGCCCCAGATCTGAAGCACCAGAATCCCAGACATGAGTCTGGTTCTTTCAGTTCTTGCCATGGGAAACAGGACATTGCCCACCCAGAACCACACACAGGATGCCTCTTTCCCCAAGCAAGCTTTGGATGCTGGGCAAGCCAGCCTACCCAACATGGATTCACCTGCCTCTTCCTGCCAGTGAAACCCACTCATCCTTCCCTTCCGATGGCTCTGCTGTCCCCTTTCAGGAGCAGCTACCTGCACCAGGCACTGCGGTGCCTAACCTGTCCTAGAGCCCGTGTCTCTTGAAGATGTGGCTGCTTAGCTTCCTAGCCACTCTGCCCAGAGCTGTCTCTAGGCCAGCGCTGCTTTGTGAGAGTGGGAAGCAGGTCAGCCAGGAATTGATGTTTCTCAGAAGCATCCGCAACGAGATGGTCTTGGTAGCTAGCTGTGTTCTGTGCTGTCCTGTCAGTTTTCTGAGCTGCGGGAACTCCATTCATCACAAGAATGACTGTGCTGGTCATGTGCCTCTGGCCAGCTTCTCACCTCCCGGTCCAGATACTCTGTGTCCTCTTATTGAAGGATTCACAGCTGAATCCTCTCAGTGTCCTAACGTAGTGGAGGCCACGTGAGACAGAGCCTCTAAGGACTGGCAGGGCAGCCACTGAGGCCGTGACCTACACACCAGCCTTGCAGAGTTTGGGGTCTTTCCTCCTGGGGTTTCCTCACAGCTTAACCCATTTTACAAAGCTTCATTTCACCCTCTCCCTGCCCACGTGGCTCCTCCACACTAACTGACTTGGGGAAGTTCTTGTGCATCTATGGTTCTGTGCTGGGATGTACTGCCAGCACGGGCTACTTGGCAGCTGAATCATAGGCCTCATGGTGTCCTCCTACCCAGGTAATGAAGGTGAATGGGGCTGGCTGAGGATTCCAGTGGAATGTTCATCTTTGGGGGCTAAGGTGAACAGGGATCACAAAGGACCCAGCTATGAGGCTTCGGGTTCCTTGTGTGTAGCACCCCACTGATACCTTGTTTCTGGGATCCCACACCTGATCCCAAACCCTCAACCTCAAGTCAGCTTTAAAGGGGTGGCTCACAACAGGATGAGCCCCAAGGTCCAGTGTCCGCTGGCTAGAGGTGTTCCTCACTCCAAGTGGCCTGACTCCTTCCTTGATTCCCACTGGGATAAGGTCCTGAGTGAAGTTCCTCTGTGCCTGAAGGAACTGTGTGCCCAAGGCTCTGCTTCTGGGAGAACCAAGTCGAAGATAACCTGTGGGCCTGGGTACCATGATGGCTCAGTAAAGCCAGAAAACTGGGTCTGGTCTAGGCTTGGCTGCTTACTGGAAAACAAAGCAACTCCATAGGAATGGTGGTTTAAACAAAAGGCACTCATGCTGTCTCACTAGTTGGAGGGTCAGTGGTTTGTGGCAGTGGGAGCTGTCCAGGGCCATCGTCTACATCCCTTCTTTGGGCTGTTCTGCCTTTCCCTGCATGTTTGATTCCCAAATCCACACATCCCAGGTGACTATAGGACCAAGCCTCCCTTGTGTGTGGCAGGATGGGAGAGATGGAAATCAGGGTTCCCTTCTCTTAGAAGTGGGACATGACATGAGGCTCACAGCCCCTTGACATCTTCTAGTCACATGGCTAAGGGAGGCTAGGAAGTATAGTCTTTCAATTTGTAGCTGTCTTCTGGCTATACTCCTGGGGGCTCTGTGGCCACAAGAGATGGGCCCAGAAATAGGAGCTACCTTTCCATATCTCCCATTGGAAGGACACAAGAATCTTACTTTAAAGCAGGATGATTTTTTTTTTCTTACAGAGAGACTATCTTTGTTTAAGGAAACATGCTGAGGACTCTGTGGGTGGTCATGCAGGAAGTGTTTCACAGGGGGCATTCTGGGAGGTGTCTGGTGTCTCATGTCCCAGTCAATTGCTGGAGGAGGAAGCATAAAGCATGGCCAGAGAGGAGTTCCTGGGCAGAGAGACCCTCACTAGCCTTGTGAGTTTAGATCCTCAGCAGCAATGTAAAAAGCCAGGCATAGCAGTGTGTTCCTGCAGCCCTGGCACTGACGAGGCAAAACTTGGAGGATCCTTGGAGTCCACTGGTCAGCCAGTCTAGCCCATTTTTGGGGGATGTCTAACATACAGTGGCTTGTGAGGAGAGGGGAGACCCCAGAAAAGGAGCAGGAGAGAAGGCTTCACGGACTAAGGCAGCTTGAGTATGTAATATGGCTGACCGAGAATCCTGGATGGTGGTGGAGGCTAGGGAGTCTGCAGGCCTTCTTTGTGTGTGGGTGTAGCAGTGCATGTGGGGTAGAGGCTTGAGGCACACCACATGTCTCCCTCAGTCACTCCCCACTTTACTTTTTGAGACAGAGTCCCTCTTTGAATCTGGAATGCAGCAATTAGCTTAGATTGGTTGACCAGTTGGCTTAGATTGGTTGACCAGTTGGCTTACATTGGCTGACCAGTTGGCTTACATTGGCTGACCAGTTGACTTACATTGGCTGACCAGTGAGCTCCACGCACCCCCCAGTTTTGCCTTGTCAGCACCAGGGCTGCAGGAACATGCTACCATGCCCGGCTTTTTATGAGGGTGTTGTGGATCCAAACTCAGCAAGCACTTTATCAACCAAGCCATCTTTTTAGCTCCCCAGAAGTCTTCTTGAGAACAGAGGAGGCACAGTTGAGCGTGCATCAGCTTCCCTAACTCTCAGATTCCATATGAGCCATGAGTCCTGTTCTGGGAAGCTGGGACCAGCCTCCACTCACTCACTGGGGTTGAAAGAACTGGAGTCATGTGGGGCTCGCAGCCATGCCTCCTCACCTCACAGGAAGTCTGAAACATTCTGTTAACTAATTATTGTCTTGGATGGCTCCTCATCATCCCATTGTATGGCATACCTGTGCTGGTTGTGTTTCCTGCCTCCAGATTTCCCAGCATGGACATCCTGTGCATGCAAGACTCTGACATTTCAGAGTCTGTATGATTCTTTGGGAATGTACCACAGAAAAGATGCATGCGAATGGAGTGACATCTGCCTGTGAGGGCCACAGTTTGTGCAAGCACATGGCTTCAGGGCCTGGTTGAGCCAATTCTGCCACCTCCTGCAGGGTCGGAGAAGTTTGTGCCTGGCTGAAAAGTGGATTTTTAAAGAATTGTAGACCATACTAAGTAATTTGAAAAGAAAAACTTCATATGTAATAATTTACACACAAAAATTGATGTGCAAAGTTTTGTTAGGAAAGAGTCCAACATAGCCAACGGTAGAGAGGCATAGAGTGAACTTTCTGGAGCCCACCAGCTTTGGCTCCATCACACGCTGTCCTGACCCCATCACACCCTGTCCTGACCCCATCACACCCTGTCCTGACCCCATCACACCCTGTCCTGGCTCTATCACACCTTGTCCTGGCTCCATGACTCCATCATACCTTGTCCTGACTCCATCATACCTTGTCCTGACTCCATCACATCCTGTCCTGGATCTTTTGGCCTCATCTACTTCCCTCAAATTATCTGGACGTTCATGCCACTGGACTCAGACATAATAATTTAATCTTCAAATATTCCAGTGCATTTCTGAAAGATTAGGGTTTTTAAAATGACAATAGCATTATTTAGTATTCATCCATGTAGCAACAATCCCTCACTATTGGCAAATACCTAGTTTCTATTCAAATTTTTAATTGTCTCATAAATGTCAAAATTAGTAAAAGAAGTGAAATAAGGCCCTGATGTGGCTCACAGTGCAGCTGGCTGGCACATCTGCTCAGTGTTTTCCAGACACATCTCTGAGTGTTCTTCCTGAGAATTCATCTGTTGACGAAACTAGGGTATTAGATACCCATACCCTGTGTTTTCTGTAAATTGTTAGCAGGGTCTACAGAGTGACCAGATTCAGAGCCAGGTGTGGTGTCACATGCCTGTAATTTTGGTCCTTGGGACACAGATGCAGGAAGATTAGGAGTTCAAGGTCATCCTTAGCTACATAGGTAGTTTGAGGCTAGCCTGGGATACATGAAACTGCTTAAAGCACAAAAACAATAACTAAGATTCTTAACCACATTGGGCTGTGCTTCATTATAACATGATATAAAAATGTAACAAAGTAGTTATTTTACCATTGAACAAATGGCTAATAGCTCTTTCATTAAACATGTCCTTATTTGACACATTGTGCACCCATCTGTGGGTGTGGTTTTTAACTGGGTGCATGCATGCAGTGAGCAGTGTGAACACCTCCATCTCCCCACCTGGCTTCTATGGGTGAGCCTGCAAGTTCTCCTCCAGTCCTGCTTGCTCCACAGCATCTGACACCTCCTCCAATGGTGTTTTAATGTTATCTATTCCGTATCCCTCATCCTATCTTGCAGAGCCTCTGGGAATCTGTATTCTGTTCTCTACTATGTGGTCAACTCTCCTAGCTTCTTTATGTAAATGAATGGGAATGTGCAGTTTGTCTTTCTATGTCTGGGTTATTTTAGTAACCTAATAATACCCAATTCCATCCATGTTGCTGGCTGCATTTGACAGAATTTCATCTCTTCAGTGGTTGATGCTATTCTACTGGGTTCAACGACCACATTATTTATTTTTAAAATAAGTTTTGAAGACTTATTTTGTTTTTTTTTTTTAAACTCTCTCAGTGTGTGCATACACACATGAGTACAGATACTCATGGGAGCTAAAAGAAGTCATTGGATCCCCTGGAACTGAGTTACAAGTGTTTGTGAGCTGCCGGAGCTGGTGCTGGAAATGGGATGGGGTCCTCTGCAAGAGCAGCACATACTCTTCTGCTGTCTCTACAGCCCCTCACTTCAGACCACACCTTTTAAACCATTTATCCACTGATGCACATCTCGGTAGATCTCCTCCCCTGGCCATGGTGAATAGTGCTGCAATTGTAATGGGTGTGCAGGCCATTCTTTCATGGTGTGACCTATCTCCTTTGGCTTATGTACTCAGTGGTGGGACTGCTGGGCCATAGGGTAGTTGTCTTTTCAGGGTTTGAGAAGCCTCCATGCTGTTCTCCTCAGTGGCTACACGAACATCATCCCACCGGCATCCTTGTCCCCATTCATTATTTTTTTTCATTTTTTTCAGTAATACCTGTTTTACCTGGGATGAGATGATGTCTCACTGTAACTTCGGTTTATGTTTCCCTGGTGGTCAGCCAGGCTGAATATTTCTTAAGTAGTTGTTTATCATTTGTTTTGTATTCATTTGAGAAAGGCCTGTTTTTTGTTTGTTTGTTTTTCGGTTTTTGCTATTAGTTCTTTTCCAGATGAATAGTCTGAAGCTATGTTCTGTCATTCTGCGGGCTCCCTCTTCACTCAGCTGATTGTTTCCTTTGCCATTCACAGCTTCGTAGTATGACACAATCCCATCTGTCTATTTTTGCTGCTGTTGTCTGTGCATTTGAGGTTTTCTCCAAAACACTGTCTCTGCCAGTGTCTCTGAGTGCTCCCGCTCTGCCTTCTCCTGCTGTCCCTCTGGCTTCTGCTTCTGTCCTCACTTGGTTTGGATTCATGACCTGTTTGAGTTGATGTCTGTGGGCTTCACACTCCCTCTCCGTCTGTCTGTCTCTCTCTGTATTCCATTTTTCCAGCACCGTTTATGGAAGAGCATATTCTTCCTCCACTGTGTATTCATGGCTCCTTAGCTGAAAAGCAGTTGGCTGCAAATGCCTGAATTTGTTTCTGGATTTTAGACTCTTCCCATGGGTCTGTCTATCCCTTGATTCTGGCCGGCATCACGCTGTTTTGCTTTCTACAGCTTTGTATTGTATTCTGACGTGAGCTATCGTGATGCCTCTGGTTTTACCTTCCTGCTTCCATTTGGGTTGGTTGTGTATGTACAAAAGGTGATCCCTTATTTAGTCTTAAAACCTGTAGGTCTAAAGCTGCTTGCAGTAGCCTTTAAGGATCAGTCTTTTGTGTTCCTGTGGTATTTGTTGACTCATTTTTCATCTCTGATTTTATTTATATGGCTGTTCCCTCCCTCTTCTGCTCTTGTGAGCCTGGCTAATGTTATTCAGTTTTATTCATCTTTCCAAAAAACATGCTATTAATCTTTTGTATTTATTTTAATCTCTATTTTATTTATTACTCTTTGATAATTTTTCCTCTATTAAATTTGGGTTTGATTTTTTTTCTTTGAGATTAGGGTCCCCTCCTGCAGCTCAGGCTTAGGCTTTGCTTCTGCAGTCCAGGCAGGCATTTGGATTAATGCTGTAGCTGAGGCTGATCTTAAATATACAGTAGAGCTCCTGCCTCAGTTTCCCAAATTGTTTTCTCTCTCTCTTTTTCAGTTTCTCTGTGTAGTTTTGGTGCCTGTCCTGGATCTTGCTCTGTAGACCAAGCTGGCCTTGAACTCACAGAGATTCACCTGGTTCTGCCTCCTGAGTGCTGGGATAAAAGGCATGTGCCACCACCGCCCGGCTCCCGTTCTCTCTTTTAAATTTATTATTATTATTATTATTATTATTATTATTATTATTATTATTAACTATTTTAGCCAGGCTCTTACTATATAACCCTGGCTGACCTACAACTCACTCTGTAGACCAGGCTAGCCTCAAATTCACAGAGATTATCCTGCCTCTCCTTTCCAAGTGCTAGGATTAAAGGTGTGCACTACCATGCCCCTCTCTTCAAAAAAAAAAAATTCTATTAAGTAATTGTGTGTGGGAGACTGTGTGTGGAAGTGCAATAGTACATGTGTACAGGTGTCAGTCCTTCTTTCTACCATGGGTTCTGGGAATTTAACTCAGGTCACCAAGCTTGCGTGGCAAGGGCTTTTACATCTTATTAGCACACACATTGTCCATGTGCTAATAAAGACAATGTGAATCCTGACCATTGGATGACACACTCTGCTTGAGTGTTGGGGGTCACTTTGTCTACAGTATGGTTTAAATCTGATGAAAGTGGGGGTGTGGAGATCTCCAGCTATTAACTGTATTGGCCTCCACTTTTGAATTTACTGTGGTGTTTGCCCTATCTGTTATTGTTGCAAATGTGTTTGTAATTCATTCTCTCCTGTTGAGCTTATCCATTTGTCTTTATATAGTTGCCCTTCTGTTTTAGTTACTTTTCTCTTGCTATGATAAGACACAATGACCTAGGCAACTTGTAAAAGAAAGAGTTTATTTGGGGTTTATAATTTCAGGGGGTAAGTCCATGAGCATCATGGTAGGAGCATGGCAGCAGGCAGACAGGCATGGTGCTGGAGCAGTAGCTGAGAGCTTACATCTTGAGACACAAGCCAGAGGCAGAGAGAACTAACAGGGAATGGCAGGGGCTTTTGAAACCTCAAAGCCCACCCCCAGTGACACACCTCCTCCAACAAGGCCACACCTCCTAATCCTTCCCAAACAGTTCCACCAACTGGGGATCAATTATTCAAACATATCAGCCTATGGGGGAGGTTCTTGTTCAAACCATCACACTCTCTTTGCCTCCTTTTAAGTTAAAAAGATGCTTTATTTACTTACTTTACTTTTTGTGTATGATTGTTTTGCCTACATATATGTATGTTTACCATGTGAATGCCTGGTGCCTGAGGAGGTCAGAAGAGGGTGTCAGATCCCCTGGGACTGGAGTTACAAATGTTTGGGAGCTACCATGTGAGACCTGGGACCTCTGCAAGTGCAACAAATGCTCTCAACTGCGGAGCCATCTCCCCAGCCCCCTCTTTTGGCTTTTGACTTAAGATTTCTTTTATGTGGTATAAGCATAGCTTCTCTTGTGGTTTCTATTTGCATGGAACATCCTTCCCAGCTCTTCACATTCAGCTTATGTGTCTTTGCTAGTGGAATGTGTCTTGTAGTATATAATCGGATTGCTTTGAGGTTGTGTTTTTTTTTTTAATCTTAAATTCATTCAATCTCTCTCTCTCTCTCTCTCTCTCTCTCTCTCTCTCTCTCCCCCCCCCCCCTCACTTACTCTTAGTGATCCTCCTTGTCTTTGCCTCCCCAGTGTCTTGGATCAGTGCCACTCTGTGCCACTCTGTTTTGGGGAATTTAAGCTACTTATATTCAAGGTTGTTTATTGTTAAGTATGAATCTATTCCTGTCTTTTATTTATTTATCTTTTAAAGTATTTTCTGTTTGTTAGAATAACAGTAGAAGGGCTGGAGAGATGGCTCAGACGTTAAGAGCACCAACTGCTCTTCCAGAGGTCCTGAGTTCAATTCCCAGCACCCACATGGAGGCTCACAACCATCTGTAATGAGATCTGGCGCCCCCTTCTGTATACATAATAAATAAATAAATCTTAAAAAAAAAAAAAGAATAACAATAGAAAACATAAGGAGATTATACCTAGAAATCTTCCCTAGTCTTGGGAAAGATACAGACATCCAGGCACAGGAAACTCACAGACCCTAAGAGGAGTGACAGAAGGGTCCTCTTTGGAGCTCAAGTGCTTGGTATGTACAAGGCCCTGGCTTAAATCTCCAGCCCCCACACCCCAGTCCCACCAAAAACATGTTCTTAGTCTCAAAGTTCAAAGTCTCAAACAAAGAGATTTCTAAAAGCAAATCACATGTAAGGGATTAGATTAGATGGCAACAGATTCCTTATCTTTTGTTGTTCTTCTTTTGTTTCTTTGTTTCTCCCTTTTTCTTAAACAATAACAACAACAACAAAACAAAACAGAAAAAAAACAACAGGGTTTCTCTCTGTAGCCCTGGCTGTCTCACTCTGTAGACCAGGTTGGTCTCAATTTCACAGACGTGACTGCCTCTGTCTCCCAAGTGCTGGGATTAAAGGCGACACCTGGCTTCTTTCTTTCTTTTTAAAAAGTGCATGCCACTTTGGTCTTGGGGATCAAACTCAGGTCATCAGGCTTAGCAGCAAGTGCCTTTATCCTGGCAGGAGCCTTTACCCGCTCAGTGGTCTCAGATCCCTCATCTTTTATGTGTTTTGTGTTCTGTTGGTCTTCTGCTTGGCTTTCTTCTTCATGTGTATCTGTTGTCCTAGTGAGTTTTATTATTTTGCCTTGACTGTTTTGGGCATTATTGTCCTTGGACTCCAGGAGTCCCTTAAGTATTTTTTTCTTTTTCTGTGTGTGTGAGTCAGTATAGTGGTAATGAACTCCTTCATCTTTACTTGCCTAAGAAAGTCTTCCTCTTTCCTTCTTTCCGAAGAGCAGCTGTGCAGGTTATAGAATACGCTGTAGACGGCTTTTTCTTATGTGATTTCGAACATGTTATCCCATTCCCTCTTGCTCCGTACAGTTTCTACTGGGAAATCTGCTGTTGGTAAAAAGGGATTCCTTGACTGTGACTGCAGCTTCTGTATCTGTGTGCTTGCACGTGCGTGTGTTTCCAAGTGTGACCAAGCTGGCACGTGTACAAGCCTGTGGTACAGTCTTTCTTCTTTCTTTCTTTCTTTCTTTCTTTCTTTCTTTCTTTCTTTCTTCCTTCCTTCCTTCCTTCCTTCCTTCCTTCCTTCCTTTTCTCTCCCTCCTCCTCTTCCTTCTCCTCCTCCTCCTTCTTCTTCTGGTTTTTCAAGACAGGGTTTCTCTGTGTTGTTTCTGGCTGTCCTGGAACTCACTCTGAAGACAAGGCTGGCCTTGAACCCTCATAGATCCGTCTGCCTCAGCCTCATAAGTTCTAAGATTAAAGACGTGTACCACCAGCCTAGCTGTGATACATTTTGATGTGGGAGGGCCCAGTTCACTGTTGGTGGTGCCATCCCTGAGCTGGTGGTCCTGAGTGTATAAGAAAGCAGGCGCTGGGCAGTGGTGGCACAAGCCTTTAATCTCAGCACTTGGGAGGCAGAGCCAGGCAGATCTCTGTGAGTTCGAGGCCAGCCTGGTCTACAAAGCACGTTCCAGGAAAGGCGCAAAACTACCCTGTCTCGAAAAACCAAAAAAAAAAAAAAAAAAAAAAAAAAAGAAAGAAAGAAAGAAAGCAAGCAGGCTAAGAAACCGTGAGAGGCAAGAACTCCTCTATGGCCTCTGCATCAGCGCCTGCCTCCAGGTTCCTGATCTGGGTTCCCTGAAGGGTGGACTGTGCTGTGTGAGTGGAATTCAAATGAACCTTTTCTTCTCCAAGTTACATTTGCTGATAATGTTCATCACAGGAATAGAAAGGAAACTAACACACTGTGGCTGGTCTGGACCAGGCTGGCCTTAGACTTGAAGCAATCCCCTGCCTCTGCCTCCTGGGTGCCATTGTTTTTTTGTTTTTGTTTTTTCCAGAGCTGAGGACCGAACCTAGGGCCTTGCTAGGCAAGCGCTCTACCACTGAGCTAAATCCCCAACCCCCCTGGGTGCCATTGTTATAGGCTGACAGCACCTCCTCTTGCTTTGGATTCTCTTATTAGTCTTGGACTTTTGACATTTGGACTGTACCGTACTATGCAGAGGAGCTGGTTTGGGATAAGTTCTCTTTGGAATCCTTTGAGCCTGCTGGTCTTGGCTGTTTACACCTTTCCAAAGGCTGGGAAAGCATTTAGCTATTAGCTCTCAGAATAACGTCCCCATGTTTTCTTCTTTTCATGTAACACCCATAAAGTGAATGTTTGTTTACTTAATGGTGTTCCACAAGTCTCATAGGCTTTTTTCATTCTTTATGACTTGTTTTTTTGTTTGAGTTATTTCAAAAGTCCTCTCTTCAAGTTCAGAAATTTTTTTTTCTGTTTGGTCTACCCTCTTGTTGAGATTCTCCATTGTATTTTTTATTTCATTGATTGAATTCTTCAGTTCTAGATTTCTGTTTGGCTCTTACAATGTCTGTCCTGCTCTTGAGTTTTTTTGTTTTTTTGTTTTTTTTTCCAGGTCTTCAATTACTTTCTTTGGTTTCTTAAATTCTCTGTCTGCTCTCTCTTGAATTTCCCCAAATCTCCAGGGGTCATTATTTTGAACTCGCTTTTAGCAATACCATGGGTTCTCTTTCCTCTGTTTCTGGGAGTCTCTCTGTTCCTTGGCTGTTGCTTTCTTGACTCTGTGCCTCAGCTTGTCTGTGCATCTTATGTAACAGTCACCTTGTCTGGTTTTGCAGAGTAGCCCTGCACTGACTCACAGGTTGATGTCCAATGTGGCGCTTTGGTTTGGAGAAGAGCATGAAGGTCGGGTTTCTGCACAAATTCTTTTGCTGTAGTTGACATCAGCGGTGTTTGTGAGTGTCTCGTTGGCTTAGATCGCAAGTGTCTGTGGAGGGGCAGTGTGGCTGGGCAGGGCCTTGGGCTGCCAGGGCTGTGTGACCTTAGGACTTGGTGGAGCAAGCACCTATCACTGGGCATGGCTGGGTCACTCTGGCAGTGGGGAACATATCCTCAGGCCTTGCAGCAGCAAGTACTACTGCCAGTAGGGATGCCCTGAAGTGGGGGTGATGGCACCAGGGGTATGGGAGCAGTGTGTGTGCCCTGAAGTCTTGGAAAAGCCCCATCTGATTCTCTTCCTTTCTAGGAACTTAATCTTGATAGCTGGAGTTGAAAACTAGGCTTCATTAGGATATTTTCATACATATAGTTTCTGCCCCATCCCCCTACCCACTCCCCCTGGTTCTGTCCCCATTCTGCTCCCATGTCACATATATTTAAATCTGCCTTCCATTTTGACAAAAACATAGTGTTTGTCCTTATGCATCCAGTTTATTTAATGTTACATAATGGTCCCCAGTGCCCTTTTTTGTCCCACAAATATCATGATTTCATTTTTCTTTACCACCAGAGAACTCCCATATTTCTACATGTATATGGACCACATTTTCACATTATCCATGCATGTGCTGGTGAGCATGCAGGCTGTCTGTCTGGAATAGTGTTACAAGTGTCTGTAGTGTGCTGACTTCGATTCTTTCTAGTGTACACCCAGGACCGCTATAGCTGGGGCCTAGGGGTTCTATTACCAGTGTTTTGAAAGAACATCTCCACGGATTTCCATAGCATCAGCACCTACCAGTTCACACTCCCACAAGCAGTACACAAGAACGCCTCTTTAACCACACCCTGACCAGCACTCTTTACTTCTGTGTTTGTTTCTTGTGTGTGTGTGTGTGTGTTTGTGTGTGTGTGTGTGTTTGTGTGTGTGTGTGTGTGTGTGGTTTTTGGAGATGGGGGTCTCTCTATGTAACAGTCTTGGCTGTCCTGGAACCAGGCTGGCCCTGAACTCCTAGAGATCTTCCTGCTTCTGCCTCCTGAGTGCTGGGATTAAAGTCGTGTACCACCAACACCTGGCTGTTTGTTTCTTTCTTTTGTTTGTTTGTTTGTTTGTTTTCGAGACAGGGTTTCTCTGTGCAGCTTTGGAGCCTGTCCTGGATCTCTTGCTCTGTAGACCAGGCTGGCCACGAACTCACAGAGATCCGCCTGGCTCTGCCTCCTGAGTGCTGGGATTACAGGCGTGCGCCACCACTGCCTGGCTGTTTCTTGATAAGAGCCATTTTGTCTGGGCATCTCATTGTGGTTTGGCATTTATCTGATGGCGGAGGATGTTGACCCTTCTTACGTGCCTATTAGCCAGTTACATTTATTCTTTTGAGAACTGTAAATAGACAGTTTGCCCACTTATTGGCTTTATTGCCAATTTATTGATTTTTGGAGTACTTTGTAAACTTTGTAAATTCTGGACATTAACCTCTGTCTGATCTAGAGCTGCCAGGGACTTTCCGGAGCCTGGAGTTGTGTCTTTCTACAAGCTCCACTTTAGGTGGAACTTCCAGTAGGGAGAACTGTAGTGTCAAGTCCTGGAGCATGGTGGACATGTCTGGGGGCCCCTCAGGAATGAGCCTCACTCTTGTGGAGCGATGGCAGTATCAGGAATGTGGCACATGTCCCCAGCACCTGCCATGGTGAACATCACTGGAGATGGCACCTTCCAGCAGCAGCAGTGGGGCTGAGGGCCTGGACCAATGGAGGTGTGTCTTCAGGCTGCACACTGGCCAAAACTCAAGGGAATTCTAGGGGGCCAGCGCCCTGGGTCCCAGGGAGCAAGCGTTTTAAGCAAATCTGGAGAGGGACATACATCTTCATTGTCCCCCATTACTCAGACTCTGTTGTGCAGAGGTGCCAGGATGTCAGGGCACAGGCTGGTCTTGTTCTTTTTTTTTTTTTTTTTTCTTTTTTTCTTTTGTTTTCTCTTTTTCTAGGCTGGTCTTATTCTAAGGCTGCAGCCTTTGGACTTTTTTTTTTCTCCTTAAAACTCTTCATGTTCTGATGGTCATAACTTGGCTTCATTAATTCATTAGCAAATAAATCTCAAAGCAATTAGTAGATGCACAATGATGGCTCAGACCCTATTGTTCCCTGTGTATTTGTGGTTCTATAGGGAGCAGATGCCCCTCAGTCAAATTTGCACTCCTTGGCTGCCTACTTGTGCGGCTGGTAAAGGAAAGGCAGAATACGTGTTTTCCTGGCTCACCCCACAGGTCTCTAAATAAAACCACTCTCCCAGTGGCCCAGAAAGGTTAAGAAATAACTGAACTTGTGAATTCAAAGATAGTTGTGTGTTTTAATTGGCTGAAATAATTACTGTTACTGCGGCCAGAATTATCCCATTTTTCTGACCAGTCCTCGAGCCCTTGGCCTTGCCTCTGGTGTTCTTTCAGAGCACACTTGCTGTCCGGTTTGGAAAAGTGCTGAAGCAGGTTCATCTAGAATCCTTCCTGTTGGCTGGACTGGGCCGTATGTCTGTGGAGCCCAGGGTCTTGATAGTGGGAATTTGTGCTTGGAAATCACAGTCTAGGTACTAGAAGGACAGAAAGCTACTGCAGTGGTCATGGATTTTATGTCATTAGTTCAACTTTGGATCCACATTCAGCACCACTGGGTTTTTATTTGACCCCTGGGATTTTACTGACACTGGGACAACAATCAGAAAACTGCCTTCTTGAGCCAACACACATGAATAGCAACAGGGAGATGTGATGGAGAACCTGTAGATGATTTTTTTCTGTTCCTTTTTATTAATTAATTCAGTTAGTTAATTGTGGAGGGGCAGTGACTGGGCACATATGGGTGGAGCTCAGAGGACCACTTATGTGGGTTGTTTTCTCCTTACGTGTGGGTCATGTGGACTGGACTCAGGTCTTGGCAGCAAGCACCTTTACTCACTGAGCCATCCTGCTGAACATCTGGATTTCTTTTCAATGTTAGGGTGTATGACAGCAGAGATGTATAGTCATGCTAGGGCTCACAGAAGTCCCTTGGAATGGTTCTTCTTGGTGCTGGCAAAACTGGGGTGCATAGGCTCATTTGTTTCCTTTTGTTTTTAGCGTTTACACTTTATAAATATGTGTTGTGAAGGCCTGCTCTTTTCTGAAGGGAAGCAGGAGCAGTGGACCTGGGAAAGAATGGAGGTGTGTATTAGGAGCTGGGAGAGTGGAGGGTGGAGGCTGTGGTCATGATGTATTGTAAATTATACAATTAAAAGAAAAAATAAATTACTCAGAGCTAAAAAATAAATATGTATTATTGTAGAATATTATTTTAAGGTGTGTTACTTTTGTTTATGTTGCATTTGTTTAACTCTGAGAAACTGTGTTATTGTGCCTGTCTCAAATACCTGATAGTCTAAAAAAGAGCTGAACATCCAATAGCAAGTCAGGAGAAAGAATAGGTGGGGCTGGCAAGCAGAGAGAATAAATAGAAGGAGAAATCTAGGAGGAAAAGAAGAAAGAGCAAGAGAAAAGGAGGAGGATATCAGGAGCCAGCCACCCAGCTACACAGCCAGCCATGGAGTTGAAAGGACCAAATAGATGCCATAACAGGCTGCTCAGTCTTCTCTCAGAGATCAGGCCTTATTTTCAGTTTCCTGAGACTTGAGCAGCAGTTTCTGGGAGGGCCATGAACAAAAGACATAGTCCTTGCAGTAGCTCCCTTTCTGCACATACTCTGACTGCTCAAGGTTCAGCCAGTTGTTTACTGTCTGGGACCCCTCACCAACTTAGAGCTACGTGCATGGGTCAATGTGAACATGCAAGGCCAGCCAACTTCCATGGCAGCTCAAGGACAGAGCCTGAGACACTGAGTCAGCCCCCACAGTCAGTACATGCAAGGCCAGCTAGCCTCCATGGCAGATCAAGAACAAAGCTTGGGACTTGTCCAGACCTGCCCCCAAATGGTAATTGTAACCCCCAACCAGTAAATTCAAAGGTTACACACTCTCACCCAATCATATGACACCAAGGCTTGTACCACCCTGTTTGCAGCTTTTCCCTTAAAAAACCCCTCACCCTGAGAGCTCAGGAACATCCTCCTCCATCCGCTGTTGGACATGGACCAAGCCTGAACTTGCTTGTTGTCAATAAACCCCTTGTGTTTTACATCAGATATTGGCTCTGTGGTGGTCTTGCTTAGGGGTCTCACAGCGTAAGAGTGAAAGTAAGATTACAGAAGTAAGAGAAGGAAAAAGCCCAGAGGGAAAAAGATAGATGGGATAATTTAAAGTTAAGAAAAGCTGGCAAGAAACAAGCCAAGCTAAGGCCGGGTATTTATAATTAAGAGCAAGCCTCCATGTGTGATTTATTTGGAAGCTGGGTGGTGAACCCCCCAAAGAGCCAAAGAGTCCAAAGAATAAAGATAAGCAACATATTGTAATTACATTATTTTGAAATCAAATCTAGAAAATGAAGCAATGAGTTTACAATAAAAACTACCCAGTGTTCTCACTTTCTCAGATGTCCTTTGAAGTGCTCACGGGACGAGGGGCCTGGAGTTCCCATGAGGCTCTGCACACAGCCTTCCCACTTGGCACTTTGGCTGGATGCTAGCCTCCCTGCCTCTCACTTGACCCCTTTATGGAAGATGCTGCCCCTACCCGGATTTCTGCTGTGGGGTGGGGGTGAGCCTGATTGGGCTGCTCTTCCTGCTTCATGATGTGGTCTTTCCCTGACTCAGTGGCATCACTGAGTGTCTCCTTGGCTATCGTTCTTCTATGGGATGGTCTGCGTCAGTTTTCCCTTTTCTTTCTCTTGGTTTCCTTCTTTGTTTGTTTGTTCGTTTGTTTCTTCCCTCGCTCCTTCCTTCCCTCCCTCCCTCTCTCTGTCCCTCCCTTCTTTTTCTTTTCTTTCTTTCCTTCCTTCCTTCCTTCCTTCCTTCCTTCCTTCCTTCCTTTCAGACAGAGTGTCTTAGTTAGTGTTGGATTTGCTGTGATGAAACACTGTGACCAAAGTGACTTGGGGTGGAAATGGTTTGTTCAGCTTATGCTTCCACATCACAGTTCATCATTAAGAAGTTAGGGCAGAGCTGGGCATTGGTGCTGCACACCTTTAATCCCAGCACTCAGGAAGCAGAACCAGGCAGATCTCTGTGAGTTTGAGCCCAGTCTGGTCTACAAAGCGAGTTCCAGGACAGGCTCCAAAGCTACACAGAGAAACCCTGTCTCGAAAAAACCAAAAAGTCAGGGCAGTACCTCAAGCAGGGCAGGAACCTGGAGGCTATGCAGAGGCCATGGAGGAGTGCTGCTTACTTGCTTGCTCCTCATGCCTTTCTCAGCCTGCTTTCTTACAGATCCCAGGACCACCAGCCCAGGATGGTTACAATGGGCTGGGACCTTCCACATCAATCATTAATAAAGAAAATGCCCTATAGGCTTGCCTGCAGCCTGATCTTATGGAAGCATTTTCTTTTTTTGGTTTTTCAAGAGAGGGTTTCTCTGTGTAACGGTCCTGGATGTCCTGGAACTCAATTTGTAGACCAGGCTGGCCTCAAACTCACAGAGATCCACCTACCTCTGCCTCCCAAGGGCTGGGATTAAAGGTGTGCACCACCACCACCCAGCTGTAGGCATCTTCTTAATTGAGGTTCCCTCCCTGCAAATGACTTTAGCTTATATCAAGTTGGCATAAAACTATCTAGTACACAGGGTCTCCTTATACAGCTTTGGATAGCTTTGAACTCTATATGTAGGTCAGGATGGCCTTGAATTCACAGAGATCTGCCTACCTCTGTCTCCCGAGTGCTGGCTGATTTTTTTTTTTTTTTTTTGATAGGAGGTGATAAAATGTCTTTATGATCATAGCATTGTAATTGAGAGGTTATATTACCTGAAGCTGGGCATTTTTTGACTAATAAACTATGAAACAGCTGACAATCCTAGAGTAAATTTGTGGTAGTTTGAATGTAATTGGCCCCCATAAGCTCATAGGGAGTGGCATTATTAGGAGGTGTGGTTTTGTTGGAGTAGGTGTGGCTGTGGTGTTGGAAGTGTGTCACTGTGGAGGCAGGCTTTGAGATCTCATACATGCTCAAGTCATGCCCAGTGTTTCAGTTCACTTCCTGTTGCCTGAGGATCAAAGATGTAGAATTCTCAACTCTTTCTCCAGCACCCTGTCTGCCTCTACACTGCCATATTCCACCATGATGATAATAGACTAAAACCTCTGAAACTGTAAGCCAGCCCCAATTAAATGTTTTCTTTTATAAGAGTTGCCATTGTCATGGTGTCTCTTCACAGCAATAGAAACCCTAACTAAGACAAATGTAAGTATCTATTTTCCATTGCTACAGCACAACATGTCGGTGATGTATATAAGAAAGGTTATTTGGTTAACAGCTTTAGAGGTTCAAGAGTATGGTATCAATATCCGCTTGAGCCTGATGGAGGGTCCCTCAGCTGTCATATGGCAGATGGCTAGAAGCCAGAGTGGGAAGGGTCAGTCTGACCCTTTGTTCTCACCCTCTCACAAAGCTATACAGGTCTCATGAGAACTACGTGGTTTTACAGCTCCCTCAACAACCAACAGCCTATCATTTCAAGGTCCAGTCTCCTAACATAACCACACTGAGGACCAAGCATCTAATAGATAAAGCCTAGTGGGTGGGTGGGAATAAATACCATCCAAATCATAGTGGTACCTGTCCCCTCTCAGTGCTCCCACTCAGTGCTCCCACTCTCCCTGCCCAGGTTCTATGCTCATTAGGTCTCAGAACAAAGCACACCCCAGAAGGCTGGAGTGGTGATTCCCTCCTTTGGTACACAGTTTTCCCTGTCTCCCTGGCCCTGGAAGAATAAGAAGGGTCCTTATCTCTACTTTGTAGAGCTGCACCTAAGTCCTAGAGATGTGCCAGGCAAACAGCAGTTACTCAATTAATATTTGGAAATAATGCCTCTATTATTTTAACACCCCTGCCATGCCCTACCCAATATAGGTGTTTTTTTAAAACCATTTATTTATTTTTATTTTATGTTCATTGGTGTTTTGCCTGCATGTATGTCTGTGTGAGTGTGTCAGATTTTTGAGTTACAGACAGTTGTTAGCTGCCATGTGGGTGCTAGGAATTGAACCAAAGTCTTTTGGAAGAGCAGTCAGTGTTCTTAACTGCTGAGCTATCTCTCCAGCACCCCCAATATAGGTTTAAAGAAAAAAAGAAAAAAAAAACTTTTACAATGAATTAAAGGTCTCAAACCACTGAGAAGTGGAGAAATTCAAAGTAGACTGCTAGCCCCTGCTGAACAACACATGCCATATTCCTTCCTGGCAAATGAAAGTCATATGGGGAAGCAAGAAGCTAATTTTTATAGTTTCTCTAAAATTATAATGGCTTTATTATTGACCAATGGAAAGATAAAATAGGACTTGTACAGTCAACAAGATGTTCCTTAGCCTTTAAAAGAAGGGGAATTTGACAGAGGCCCACTGTGAAAACATAAACGACCTGGTTCCACTCACAGAGGCCAATAGAGGTATCAAACTTGTGGAGACAGAAAGAAGGGTGGAGTGGGGCCGGAGGAACTATTGGAGATGTGTTTAATAAGTCCAGAATTTCAGGACAAGGAGAGCAGAGAGCTCTAGAGATGAAGGGAGGGATGGCCCCAGCGCTGTGAATATGTCCCAAACCACAGAACCACACACTTGAAACAGTTCAGATGACAGGTTGACTTCATGGATATTTTATCATAATTCAGACTTTAGTGCCACACACAACATGCCAGTCCTAAGAGTGTATGAAATGAATATCTGGTTTAAACCAACCTCCAAGATGAACCCCACAGGGTCCACCCCTTGCTAAAAAAATAGTGTCACAGTTGTCCATTGAAACCCTCAGTGCACCTCAACTTCCTCCTCACCCTACCCTCAAAAGTTCCCCCTCAAAGATCAGGTGCATCAGTTCCGCTTTCTTCCGCATTCTCCAGGCAGAGAACACGCTAATCCCACGTCCCCTGTGGCTCCTTTCCTCCATGAGTATTTTGGGAATGTTTTCCTTCCTTCCTTTCTTCTTGCTATTATCTCTTAAATGTGTGTACATGCCATATTCTCTTTGCTGTGTCTCATGTATTTTACAGTTAGATATAAATATGTAGAGTGCTAAATATGAAAGCTGACACCTTGAAAAGAAAACAGTTTGTTGTTTCTTTTTTTGGAGCTGAGGATCGAACCCAGGGCCTTGCGCTTGCTAGGCAAGTGCTCTACCACTGAGCTAAATCCCCAACCCTCAAATTGTTTTCATAGCCTCTGGGTAGAGAAGCTTAACATCAAAGACAGAAGTCACAGTGCACAGGTTGACATGTCAGATGGTAAAACAGCTTAATATGCTTGTGGATAAAATGTACCTGAAGCAGAGCAGGGAATGTAACACACAAGCTAGAAAGCAAGCGAGAGAAAATGCATGTCCTACAAATCAGATGACGGACCCCTCCCTTGTCACCATTCTAATGTGCGGGCACACTTGAGGAGGCGTGTAAACAAACAGATCATTCTTTCACCAAAGAATCCCACTTTTAGGAAACAACCAGAGATGTGCACTAAAACTCATATACAGAACATCTTTCTCAGTCCCATCTGTAATCAGGGAAAAAAATGGAAGTGACCCAAATGTTAAGCAGCAGGGGACAGCGCTAAACATCAAAGTCCCTGAAATGCTCTCCGGAGACCTGTCTGTGTGCGCAGGGAACGGGTTAGAGTTTAGTTCCCTGAAAAAGGCAGACAATACTCAGATAGATTGCTGTCTGGAGTGCAGACTGATGTGGTTGCTTTGAAGGGCATTCTGACGCTCTCTTTTCCAGGCAAACACACATAGATCGCACAACCAGAAAACTTAATCTCAGCCCCTAATCCCATAGAAACACAAGTGTGTGGCTGCATGAAGCTGAGACTAAGGGTTCATGGAGCTTTATTTACAATAAACCAAAGGGAACAGCCTATTTATCAGCAGCCGAGTGAGCACGCCGTGGTATGCCATGCTGTGGAACAGGACTCAGCACTGCAAAGTGGGAAGCCTCCGCCGGATCTGTCTCCAAAGTGTTGAGACTCTTCACGGAAGAGCGTTCCCATTATGGAGTCTACCACACATGCCATTTTGAAAAAGGCAGACCAGAGTGACAGGAAAGAGTTTGCCAGGGTTAGGGATGTCTGCAGATATGCAGAAGGAGCCTCTGGGGTGAAGGAAGTGCTCTGTATCATGATGTGGTGATGGCCCCAAGGCTGCCTGCAAGTTTTGCTTTAAACTGCCTAGTCTTCCCAACAAGGGGAGCAGCTAGAACACTCGCCTCATGGGCAAGTTCCCATGGGGCTTAATTCCCACCACTGCCCCACCCCCCAAAAACACAACTAATCTAAATTTTGAAACAGTTTTCTAATATTGTTCCATTTATCCAATTATGATACTCATAAGAATAAGTTTTTTTTTTTAAATTTAAAGTCAGCTATAAAATAACATAGTTAATGGGGCTTCAATGTTTTTTGAGCATATTTGTGCAGGTGCAGAGACTGTGATAGCAAAGCCCAGGGTGTTGATGGCTGAACTAAATTAAGTTCTGCTTTCCAGTCTTCTCCTGACGTGACTGACTATCGGAGGCCTTTTCCACCTGGTGACATTGCCTTCCCTCCTATGACTCAACACAGGCTTTCCATGGTGGCCATCAACAAGGGGACAATAATGGAGGCGGCTGTCTGGCCCCTCAACTCTCCCATCCTGGAGTGGTCACTGTGAATTGAGTCACGTGACCCCACCTCAACAGCAAGGAGGGTGGGAGGTGGCCGTAGAGAAAGATGACCAGCTAATGCAGACTCTCCCCTCTCTCCCTCAAAATCACTTGTTCAGCTCACACATAGGACCTAGCTCTCACTTTTTTTTTTTTTTTTTTTTTTTTTTTTTTGGTTTTTGAGACAGGGTTTCTCTGTATAGCTTTGCGCCTTTCCTGCTGGATCTCCCTCTGTAGACCAGGCTGGCCTCGAACTCACAGAGATCCTCCTGCCTCTGCCTCCTGAGTGCTGGGATTAAAGGCGTGCGCCACCACTGCCCGGCTGAATTCTTTCCTTTTTAACTCAAACTAGAAATATGTAACTTTTCTCCTAAAAATTAAATTACTTTTTTTTTTTTTTAAAACAAATCGCATTCTCTGATTTTTGTTTTTTTTTTTTTTTTTTTTTTCAGTTTGCTTTAAAGATATCCACATGTTCAATATGCTCACTTGAAGTTCGGCCTACATCAAATAGTTTTTTAACCTAAATATGGACCGATCCTTCTGGAGAAAGTATGAGTCTAGCCATTGAAGAGATGACCACACACCCTGAGCACCCCAGTCTGGTGTGACGGGGGTGGCGTGGGGAGGCAGCTAATAACTGGATATGCAGTGTTACCAGACATCACCAGGCCCGAACCATTGCTTCTGCCTGCCACTGTGGCAGATACAGTAGGTGTGACATCGCCTCCATACTCTGCTTTAGTCCTCTGTTTTCATCCAGTTCTTTATGGACAGATGTTACTTGAAGTTCACATGGAATTCCAGAATTTCCACAAGCCATCTTAATTTTCTCGCAGTGACCAAGGTCAGAGGCTGGGCCCGCCAGCAAGCACTAAAGCCCTGCACTGACGCTCTGCCTTCCGAAGCAACTGCATTCCATCTGCAAGTCACCCAAAGCTTTTCTTTACCGCCTGGAGTCCTTCCGGACTTCCTTCTTCTTCTTCTTTTTAAAAAATAATTTATTTTCATTTTATGTACATTGGTGTTTTGCCCACATGTAGGTGTTTTGCCTGCATGTATATCTATTTGAGGGTGCCAGATCCACTGGGACTGGAGTTATAGACAGTTGTGAACTGCCCTGTGGGTGCTGGGAATTGAACCTGGGTCCTCTGGAAGAACAGCCAGAGCTCTTAACCTCTGTGCCATCTCTCCATCCTGGACTTACTTCTTTGAGGCCACGGTAAGACTGTCTTTCCTCTGACTCCACTCTCCCCATGGCCAGAGTCTCCAGGAATCATTATCAATAACATCAGCAAGAACAATCTCTTTCCCACCCGCGTCTCTGTGGATTTCTGACTTACCCGGTCCTTTTTTGATTCCTTTCAAATTCTCTTCTTCCTTCTGAGTCCCATGAAATGTACCTGAGAGCTAGCTGTAGGCACATTCACTCAGCTCTCTCTGCACTGCAGTGAGGAACTCAGGGACTAACTTGGCTGTCTTCTAGGTAATCCCTGGACATAGTGTCACTGTGGGGGCCTCAGCCATGCTGGGTTATTGTCCTGGCCCTCACCACCAGAGCCATCACCTGGCCCTCACCACCAGAGCCATCACCTGGCCATCACCACCAGAGCCATCACCTGGCCCTCACCACCACAGCCATCACCTGGCCCTCACCACCACAACCATCACCTGGCCCTCACCACCAGAGCCATCACCTGGCCCTCACCACCAGAGCCATCACCTGGCCCTCACCACCAGAGCCATCACCTGGCCCTCACCACCACAGCCATCACCTGGCCCTCACCACCAGAGCCATCACCTGGCCCTCACCACCAGAGCCATCACCTGGCTATCACCACCAGAGCCATCACCTGGCCCTCACCACCACAGCCATCACCTGGCCCTCACCACCACAGCCATCACCTGGCCCTCACCACCAGAGCCATCACCTGGCCCTCACCACCACAGCCATCACCTGGCCCTCACCACCACAGCCATCACCTGGCCCTCACCACCACAGCCATCACCTGGCCATCATCACCAGAGCCAGGCTGAGGCTGCTCTTGTGAGAATCTTGATGGCAGCATTGCTCTTCTTACGTCAGCTTTGCTCACCCTCTTGTCTTGTGCTGCTTTTTTTTTGTAGTGCTGGGGTGCTGCCCCAGAGCCTTGCCACCGAAGGCAGGCTCTCCGCCACTGAGCCACACCCCCAGCGGCTCTGTGTCAGCAACGCTAGCACAGGCTGCATTAACAAAGTTCCCTCATGGCTCATGTTAGAGAAGTTTATTCTGCCCCCCCCCCACAGTCCCCTGCAGCAGGAGGGGGGTCTAGGACTGAGGATCAGGCTCCCTCCTCTTATACTGATATGTCATCCAAGATACCCAGAGCGGTGGAAGAAAGAAATAGAGGAGGGGCGCCAGGTCAGAAGTGCCCCAGGAGGGCTGGAGAGATGGCTCAGAGGTTAGGAGCACCGACTGCTCTTCCAGAGGTCATGAGTTCAATTCCCAGCACCCACATGGTGGCTCACAACCATCTGTATTGAGATCTGGCGCTCTCTTCTGTATACATAATAAATACATAAATCTTTTTTAAAAAGTGCTTCAGGTGAGTGGCATACACAGCTGACATTAGGGGAAACAGCATGTCTGGTCACCAGAGTCCACTCAAGGCTGAGAGGGCTGGGTCAGTGCAGGTCTCAGGCACTCGGAGATACTGTAGCAAAAGCCCCCAGGGCAGGCCCACATAGTGACCGAAAGTGAGATTCTAACTGGACACAGTGGAGCCAAGAAGAGCTAAACTATAAAGGAAAAGATGGGAGACATGGCTGGGCAAGCGGGGAGAAGAGAGAGAAGGAGGTATGCGTGAAAGGGAAGATGGGATAAAACGGCAAAATGACAAAAGACTGGAGCGTGGTGATTCCGACTTCCAGAAAGTCCAGAAAACCCATTTCCATAAAGATGATCCGCCACACTCTCAGCTCAACCCCACGCAAAATGAAAATAGTGGGGTGTGGGGGTGCACACCTGTAATCCCAGCGCTCGAGGGGGTTGTGGAGGCAGGAGGATGGAGTTGGAAGCCAGCCTGAGTCCTTCTAGAAGGAGGGAGGGACAGAGACGGTGTTGTAACAACACATACCGCAATACTCCAGAAACCATTTAAAGGGAGCCAACCAAAGCGCAGGAATCCGTTCCAGACGGAAGAGGATAATGACCACAAGTGAGAAGGGCAGAAAAGATGGGCTAGACATCGACACAGGACAGCAATCAAAGAGCATCTCGACTCGGGACAAAGAAGCGTGCAGGCAGCCCCTGCACATACCCAGGGTGAGGCCCCGGCTGAGAACCTGGGAGCCAGCGTGCAGTAAGATGGGAGAGACCGGAAGACAGAAGGGAAAGCCTTCATGCAGGAACCAGCTAAAGAGCTCCCAACTGGAGTAAATACCGGAGCCACGGGCAAAGTCCTGAAAACTTGAAATAACACTGGATAAGCAGAAAAACTGAGCTGAGCGTTGAGAATAAAGCTGTGTGCCACCCAGTAGTTCTTATTGGCTCCACTGTGTTCAGTTAGGATCCTACTTTCATCTGTCTCTGTGTGGGCCTGCCCTGGGGGATTGCCTGAATTTATAGCGTTAGTTCTAAGCCAGCCAGAGCTACATAGTGAGACTGTCTCAAGAGAAAGAAGAGAAGGAAGGAGGGCTGATTTTAGAGATGGTTCCACAGCTTAAGGGAGAATCAGGTTGTTTCTATCTTCGGTGTATTGACATTTTTTGCCTTATAGTTACAAATTGGCCACCTCAGTTCCAGCCATCATGTCCTTCCACAGACTTCAGTCTCCCTTTCTTATTTCTCTGGAGGACCATCCTTACCAGCTCTCCCATGTGCCCGAAGGTAGCCATACACTAGCCACTGGCAATGGAGGATGTGATTCCTGGAGTATAGATGTTCTAGCAGGGGTGTAGATACTCAGGTATCTTTGATGGAAGAACAGTCCTCTTCTGTTGGGGATGATTGTTCTCTCTGACCAGGTAGGCAAGTTCTAGAGAGGGGACATGGAGGGGACCCAAGGGGAGGGACACTCTCTGAGCCAGCCAGGTCGGCAGAATCAGCCAGTCAACGGGGTAAGAAATGATGCAGCCAGATTGCCCTCAAGTCTGAGAGTGCAGTCCTCTAATGCCTTATTAGTCAGGATTCACCCTCCAGATCTGTCGAGAACTCTCTGCGGTGATGGAGATGTTCTCAATCTCCTCCCCATGGCATTTACAGCCCCACAGCTGCTGTGCAGTCAAGTGTAGCCTGTGCACCCCAGGCAGTGACTCTGGGCTGAGGGAGTGTGGCTTAATGTGAGTTTGAGCAGCTGCATGTGGCTGTGTGAGGGCAATACAGCCTGGAGGCTGGATGCTCTGAGTGAATCTGGATGTGTTAGCAGCAGGGGCTATGGCAGTGGAGGGAAGCTCTCATACCCAGGGCAGGATCTCCTGGGGAAGTGGCAGGGGAGGATGCTGGAGGCCTAGTGCATCCTCTTTGCAGTAGAAAGTTGAGAGAGTGAGCCTGTAGGCACTGGTGGACCTTGTTAGACCAGGCTACAGCTCCTGAGGGCCGTGGTGAGGAGTACCCTGATGCTCAGGGTCCCCCACTGAAGAGTTAGTTGCCCGAGAGTTCCCTAAATGTCCTTCTCTCCTGCCCTCACCAGCCTACCATCACCAGCCATCACCAGCCTGCCCTCACCAGCCTGCCCTCACCAGCCTGCCCTCACCAGCCTCACCTTGGGAGGGTGACTCTAACCACCAGAGAGGGAGATGGACTGCAAATTTCAGATGGGGTCACCCGATACCCCGAAAGCCATAGGCTTCCTCTGGTGCTCCAAGTGGAACAGCTGTTTCTGGGCCATGACTCAGGAGGGTCAGTGGGAGCCTGTGACTGTCCTTTTGTTTCAGACACAGTGATGATGCCCTGTGAGGGAATCAGCCATGAGCTAGGACCTCAGCATGAGAAACCAAAGCTCAGGGGTGGTAATATGAGCAAGGATGCCAGCTAAGGTTGTCCCGTGAGTGGAACACCATAACCTGTGGCACCACAGTGTCCCTCCTGCTGGGCAGGGCAAACCTCAGGCTTTGGAGCATGGCACCATTCCAACCTGCTTGCCTCTTGCCAGCTAGGTTCTGTTTGACCAGTTACTTTATGTCTTGTGCCTCAGTTTCTCCATCCGCAAAGTGGGTGTCTCAACACTGTCTCACGGGATGGTAGAGCCAGTTGTTTTGCCCTGGGCTTCTAGCCCTGAGGGGCATGGCCCTGGGAGCCTCTCACGGAGCTGATTCGGCTTGGGGCTAAAGAACAAAGAGCAGGAATAGAAAGACTGTTCCTTGGCTAGGCTTGGAGGGTTGTCTGTGAGCTTGTCATGGACTGTCAGAGTGGGTCACCTGACTGAAGGCTTAGCTACTGCAGAGGTGTGTCATACGGTGACAGCAGCCACTGGCCATCGGACAACTGGAACTGCGGGTGCACTATGGGGCCAGATGCTGGTGCTGAGCTCTCTGTTGCCAACCCCCTTCCACCCTTGGAGTATGGGCACAGCCGCCTTCCTGAGCAGCTGGACCGGCAAGGCCGAGAGAGAGAAGTTGCTGCCTCTTCCTTCCTTTCTCTGGGGCCAGGGGCTGGTCTGACCCATGAGCAGTTATTGCAGAATGACAGGAGCAATTAGAAGGTGCCTTGGCCTGAGCATCTCTCCAGCAAAATATCTTCATTAGTGGTGGTTTAATATATACATGTGAGTGTGTGTGTGTGTGTGTGTGTGTGTGTGTGTGTGTGTGTGTAGTGTGTATGTGTGTGCCCCTGAGGTCAGATGCCTGTGGAGGTCAGAAGAGCATAGGATCTCCTGTAACAGTAGCTCTAGGTGGTTGTTGGTGCTGGGAACCAAACCCTAGTCCTCTGCAAGAGCAGCAAGCGGTCTTAACTGCTGAGCATCTCTCCAGCCCCTCACTGGTGTTTCCAGTGTAACTTACTCTCAGTCCTGGGTGTGTACTTCTCTTCACATTCCAGATGGAGAGGAAACCTAGGGGTTTTCCCCCATTAAAATGCCAACTTACTGACTTATAATGGACATGATGATGTCAATTAGACATCACATGATTACTAACATTCTTTACACTTACCTGCAGCAGGTTGGCATAGGCTAGCTCATGAGACGGCAGAAGAGGTCCCAGGGCCAGGGTAGAAGATGTCAGGCATCTTGAGACCTGGTCTTAAAACACTCAGAGCCTTCACACACACACACACACACACACACACACACACACACACACTGCTTCACCCTCAGGATCTAGGAAGACAAAACCCTCACTTAATGCAAACACTACCTTTGCAGCCATGTTGCAGTTTACCCGTGGTGAATGCTAGCATTTATCCCACTGATATGCATGTTCTGAGCTCTTCTGACATGCCAGGCCTTCTGCTCATTCCATTGGCATCACAGACCAAAACAGAACCACAGCTTCTGCTCCCAAGAAGCCTCTGGTTTGATGGAAGAGACAGACAGCTAGACACAGGCCATCCAAAGTGCCCAAAGTCGGTGGAAGGTTTGCTCCATCAGAAATAAGGTTCATAAGGTGGGATGTGGGTGGGGAGCAAATTCCAACAGGCCTTAGAAATGCCAGTGGCTGGGGGTGGCTGGTGCTCTCTCTCAGTGAGCACTGGTCATGTCCCAGAGTGGCCGGTCAACTCTGTTCCTAACAACTGTGTCACAGAGTGGGTGCAATTGTGTTTCTGATGTGGCTTTGGGATTGGAACCCAACTATGTTTGGCTTTTTGCACCTGCCCCAGGCCAGCTGGTCTTGATTCCTGAGGGTGAGACATTCCCAGGTGAACTGTGACCTCAGGTTCTCACACCTAGATGTGTGTGCATATAGGCTTGGGAGGCAAGTGTTGTGCAAAGGACTGAAGGCTGAGGTGAACCTGATCTAAACCTTCAGCACACAGAAAGAAAAAGTTCTCTAGACAGCACATCCAAAACTTCAGCCCAGACTTATGTGCCGGAGCAGGACCTTGCTGCCCCAGCCTCTCCTGTCTTCTCTATGGCTGAGCTCTCGGGTGTGGTTCTGAGTCTTGCTTGCCTTCCTGATGGGCCTGTTGTGTGTCAGTTGCAGTGGGATGAGGGCACCTCCCTGAGTTTCTCCTTGTCAGCTCAGGTGGTACCTTGAATGAGAAATGTCCCTGCTAGACTCAAGGATTCGAGTGCTTGGTTCCTGGTTGGTGGTGCTGTTTGGGGAGTTATGGAAGGTGCAGCCTTGCTGAAAGGCATGTCAATGGGAATGGGCTTTGGGGGTTCCTAGCTTTGCCTCACTTCCAGTTCACTCTTTCTGTGTTTGTGGTTGGAGATGTGATCTCTTAGTGTCCTGTTCATTCTGCCATGCCTGCCTCTTGGTGCCATGCCTCTCTGCCATTCCGGACCCTTATCTCTCTGGAACCCCAAGCCCAAATGAACACTTCCTTCTGTAAGTTGCCTTGGTCACAGCAACAGAGAAGTATTTAATAGGCCTAGAGAGGAACGTTTCCACCTGAGCTGAGCGGCTGGGGCCTGCCCTTGAGGGAGGCACAGGGGTGGGAAGTAATGGTGGTGTCCCCAACCATAGGACCCCGCTTGTCTGTTGAATGGTCTTCTCAGTTTATATCCTTTAATTCCAGGGTTAGATCTGCATTGCGACGGTCTTGAAGGTAAGGAAACAGAGGCAGAGAAAGGAGATGACCTGGTCAAGATCACACAATGAGTCAAGGTGCAACCCTGGCAATCAAGTGTGGTAGCAATGAAGTCCCAGCATTGTAGGCGGAGGTAGAATGGACAGTTCCTGGGTAGCCTAGGCTAGATAATGGGACTCTGTCTCAAAGGAAAAAATAAAAAAGTGTGTGGCTTTGGAAGGGCCTTAATACCAGCAAGCCTGCACACACTCACCAAGTAGACCCCATTCGGGGGCTGGGACGTGAGGCTGTGGGCACCAGGCCAGCTGCCTTGTCTGTGACACTGCTGTCACCTACTGTCTTGGAGCTGGGGAAATGGAAACAGTGAGGCTAAGCTATGTACCCAGAGTCACACAGCTTGTAAGTTTCAGGGCTAGGAAGAGGTTGTCGTAGAACTCTGAGGACACACATGCCATGAACGTCCCGAGCACCAGGGCCAGCTTGGGACATGGGCCTTGAGTACAGCCATCTTTCCCAGCCCATCTCTGAAACATGCATCTCTGAAGGTCCCTCTGCTCTGGCCAGAGGGACAAGAGAAGATGTCTGGGGAGGTAGGCCTATCTCGTCTACCTTTGCGAAGATGTGAATATATGTGCGCTCACCACACACGGGGCACCAACCACAGACTAAAGAATGATGCCACTCAAGTCCCACTTGGTGAAGCAGGGGTTTACTGGGGTCACTTTCAGGAGCAGGGATGTTGCTAAGACAGCCGCATCACTGAAGAGCCCACCCCAGCATGGGTGATGTCTCACAAAAGCTGTACCCCAGAATCCTTCCTAAGGACTCGAAGGCAGCTTGACAGGCTGGCCAGAGTCTACCCAGGCAGCTCTGTGGGCGAGGGAGTCTGCTTGCTGAGAGCTGTTTTCTGTGTTCAGAACCTTCTGGGGCTTTGTGACTCTGTAAGGCCAGCTTTCCTGGACTTGTTTGCCTGGTTTTTTAGTCTCGTGAGCCTCTTCCCCTCAGGGAGGGCATGTCTCATTTTGGAGGACGTTCCTAGGTGGAGCCCCTAGGAGGCCAGGGAAGAGTGGCAGGAGGAGCACTGGTCCCTTGGAGTGGCTGGGTTCCTCATCTCTGGACTCAGAGCACCAAGGGCCACTGTAGAGCCTGGCTGTAGGGAGCCTGCCCTGGAGGTATATTATGGTGGCAGCAGAGGGAAATAATTTACCTCCTAAGCACTTACTGAGTGCTAGGCTCAGCTCTCAGGGTCCAGGTCTAGGAGATAGAAGTGGCCTCAGGAAGGCCAGTGCATGCTGGGCCAGGCACTCATCTCTCCAGGCTGCAAGCAGAAGGCTGGGGTTGAACTCTAGGCCTTGCTCCCTGCTCTCCAGGTCTGATATTGCTTAGGAAACTGAGGTCTAGGGGGCAGAAAGGACTTGCCCGTCTTCCCAACATTTGCATGGAAGAGCTCTAACGGAAAGTACCAGGCGCATGGTGAGGCCCAGCCTTGCCCACCTTCCTTCAGCCCACGGGAGGAGCAGGGATAGCAATGGCCTTTCCCTCAGAGGATCTGTTTAGCGAGCAGATGAAGTGGAGCAGCTCCTAGTGTGGGCAGGTGCTTAGACACAGTAAAGGTGTCGCCAACTCAGGTTGCTGGGAACATTTATGTTTACGACAGTCCAGTGAGGAAGATGGAGGGTTGAGAGTGGTCTGAGACCCTAATCTGATGACATGGGAAAGTGCAGAGGCAGGCTGTAAGCTCTGAAAACTGGGTGCCCCTTGGGTGGGGAGGCCTGTTCGGCAGTGGCTTCCTCTGCTCTCCCTGGCAGACCACAGCACTGGTGGCATGTGATGACGTCTCATGTGGCCTGGTACAGAACCAGTTTGTTTCTAGTGTGTTATGCCGGTTCCTCTCAGGTGGGATGGCGAAGTGCGGATGCCTCAGGGAGACATCAGCGGGGGCAGGAACTTCACTGGACCACCACCCAGCTCGGCTGCTTTTGTGACTTTCTTCTAAGCTAATGTTGGGAAAACTGAGGCACAGAGAGGTCATGCATTTTGCCAAAAGCCAGACAACTGGGACAGGCCAGAGCTAGGATTTGAACCCAGGCTCCCCAGCCACCGATGCTATGAAAGTGGTTATGAAATCATCAGCCTTGCCAGGGCCTTCCTAACCCCTGGCCTGTACCCCACTGGATCACAACTTCCTGTTACACCTTCCTACCGGTTCACCTGTGCCCATGGTGCTGGCCAAGGAGCTCATGGTGCTCATTCTAAAACAGCCTCTATTTGACCAGAGGTCTGGGTCTCAGGTCAGCTCAAGTGCTACTCCAGGTTCCATTTAGCAAGATCCTGGAAACACATGGGTTCGCCAGGTCCCTGCTGGGGACTCCTGTGAAGCTTTACCTATTGGCTTTGGGAGCACACCTTGTGGGGTGGGAAGAGATACCTTCCCCTCCTCCAACACCATCTCACTACATTGCCTTCCCTCGGGCTCCAAAACCTTCTGTAGGGATTCAGTGTGCATCTTGACCCTCCCCCAGCTTTCCTCGGGCCCTTCTCCTCTCTTTGATCTGTCTGCCTTGCTGCAGGAGGAGCTATTCATAGCCAAGATGATGCAAAATTTATAAAGTGTGGCTGGCAAGGCTGAAACCGCCCCCAGCACATGGCACACTGCCCCCACCCCCACCCTGGAGGTTCTTTCTCCATGTGAGGGTGTATGTGAGAGTGAATGAGCGTGTGAAAGTGAGTGGGTGTGTAAGGGGGTTGGGTTGCCTCACTATGAAGCTGCTGTTGCTGCCACTGTCCTGGTGGGTCATCTTCCTCTTCCTTGTCCCTCTCTCCTACAGTCCTTACAGGCCTGGAGTTGGAACTCAGGGCCTCTCACATGCTGGGCCACGTCACTGGTGCTCTGTCTATTCTGTTTCCAGTCTTCGCCACTTTTAAATTAAGATGAATTTTGTTGTCAGTGGTCTCTGTTTTGAGACCGGGTCTCGCGTAGCCCAGGCTAGCCTCAGACTTGTTGTATAGCAGGGACTGGCCTGGAACTCAATTCCCTCCTGCCTCTACCTCCTGAGTGTTGGGACTGTAGGCGTGTGGCACCACACCCAGCTTCAGGGTGCTGGGATGAATGCCTCGTGGAATGTCTGCTTCCAGCTGAGTAACACAGCGTGACCACATATACTTGTCATCTTTTGTGGTGAGCACGCTGCTCACTCCTTCCAAGACTGAATGATTCTGTCCTGCAGACAGACATGATATTCTCCTTGTGCCTCATCATGGATAGATGGAGCTTGCTTTACCTTCTGGCTGCTGTGCATGGTTCTGTCGCCAAAGCCAGGGCCCACATTTTCTCTGAATATGTGCTTCAGTTCTCCTAAACAGAGACCTGCAAATCCAGTCATGGGTTGTCATAGTCTCGATGTCATGAGGGCGTGTTTTCTTTCTGGTTGAAGCCTTGCAACAATCCTCAAGAGATCCCCCCCCCCCACCCTGGGCCCTGTTGAGCCAGAAAGCTCTACCCAGCTCCCTAGCACTGAATATGTCTGTCCCAGGGATGCATCCACTGTACACTTCTCCCCATCTGTTAGTCCCCCCATATTACCTAGAGTTCTAGCCAAGGCCTAGAGCCCACTGGGACAAGATCCAAATGAGGAAGCCAAGATCCTAGGGGAATGGGCCTGGCCTGGTGAGTCACAGTCAGGTAGAAGTTGAGCCCCTGTTCCGTCAGGCCTCTCAGTCCTGGATTTTTGACTCAAGCTGTGTATCTTCAATGGGGACCCCACTCCTCCAGGAAGACCACGCCACAGATGACACACAATTCATCTTTCTGGAGGCTAGTTTTCCTAGAAGATCTGGGTAGAACTTGTGGGAACAATCCTAGGTAGTCTTTGCTGACTATATATGCATTGTCTCCCTTAGTGGGGTGTGTTCAACATGTGAGACCTTCCCCTCACCTACCAACTCCTGGCTGCTCAGGGACACAATGTTGTCACAGCTCCCTGTCCAGCTTCTGCAGTGAATGTCTAGGTGGGTGTCTTACTTAAGTTTTCTACTGCTGTGATAAACACCATGACCAAAAACAACTTGGAGAGGGAAAGATTTATTTCATCTTACAACTCTTAGGTCACACTGCATTACTGTAGGGAATCAGAGGATGAACTCAAGGCAGAAACCTGGAGGCAGGAGCATGGTGCAGAGGCCATGGAGGGGTGCTGCTTCCTGACTTGCTCCCCATGACTTACTCAGTCTGCTTTCTTATAGAACCCAGGACCATCTGCCTGGGGTTGGCACCACCCAGAGTGGTCTGGGCCCTCCCACACCAACTGTTATTGGGAAATTGCCATCAAGTCTGTCCAGAGGCCAGTCTGGTAGGGCATATTCTCAATTGTAGTCCCCTTTTCCCAAATGACTCCAGCTTGTGTGAACTTGATGTATAAACACATCACTATTAAACTATAAATTTCCCTTTCTTGTTTGGCCCAAAGATCTTATATATTAACATCACTAGCACAAAATAAAACATTTCAACTTCATAAAGCCCTACAGTCTTTAAAAATTCAAATATTTTAAAAGTTCAGTCTCTTTAAAACATCCAAAGTCTTTCTAAAATCCCAAAGTCTCTCTGAAACTCCCCAGCTTCTTTAAAAGTTCAAAGTCTCTCAGCTGTGGGTTTCTGTAAAATCAAAATAAATTGTATACTTTCTACTCTAGGAGGGAAGAACCAGGGCACAGTTATAATCAAAATCTAACAGTGTAAAGCTCAGCATCTGGGACCCACGCATGATCCTCTGGGCTCCAAAGGCCTTCAACAGCTCCAGCTCGGCAGTTCTGCCATCCTCAGCACAACACAGTCTGCTTCGGGATCAGGCTGACTCCACTCCACAGTCACTGATGTCTTTGGCAGTCCTCTCATAGTGCTGGCATCTCCAAAATGGTGGGGTTTCTGCTGCAACTGAGCTGCACCTTCCCAGACAGCCTCCTCTGGGATCTCTTCAGGGACTACAACTCTGCCACGTGGTGCCAAGCTTCAACTTCTCCCCAGGACCCCTTCAATCCTGGAGCTTCTACTGAAGTGCAGATGCACTTCCACCAATGGCCTCTCCTGACCTCTCACAGTGCCAAGCTTCCACTGCTCTCCATGACCCCTCAGGCCTTCAGAACCAGTACCATGGGGGACTGTTACACATTACAGTTTGGCTGCTAACATGTGGTATACCCTCTGGACCATAGCTTCTGTGTGCTGACCCTGAGGAAATAGTTACCAGAAAAATTGTGTCTCAATGATGCTGGTCTCTTATTAATAACAGATCACAGCCCTAGCTGGCAAGAATCAATTGTCCTACCAAGACAAAGGTTTTTCCTTGGTGATTCTTTTTTTTTTCCTTCTGAGACAGGGTTTCTCTGTGTAGTTTTGGTGCCTGTCCTGGATCTCACTCTGTAGACCAGGCTGGCCTCGAACTCACAGAAATCTGCCTGGCTCTGCCTCTTGAGTGCTGGGATTAAAGGTGAGCACCACCACTGCCTGGCTCATGGTGATTCTTAATGCAAAATATCATGTAAATGGCTCTGGTAGAGTCCTTGCTTCCCCGTGAGACTTCACAAGGTAGGCCTCCATGGTCTGCACTGCTCAGTATTATCTTCTGAGTTTCCACAAGAGCTCATGAAGCTCTGAGAACTCAATGGCTTTTTTAGACCAAGTTCCAAAGTCCTACCACAATCCTCTCAAAAACATGGCCAGGTCTGTCATAGCAATACTCCATTTCCAGTACTAATTTCTATCTGCATTTCTATTGCTGTGATAAAACACCATGACCAAAAGAAAGGGTTTATTTCATCTTAGAACTCTCAGATCACATTTCATCAACGAGGGAAATCAGGACAGGAACTCAAGACAGGAGCCTGGAGGCAGGAATGGAAACAGAGGCCATAGAAGGATGTTTCTTAGTGGCTTGCTGCTCATGGCTTGCTCAGTTGTTTTTCTTATACAACTCATGACCTCCTGTCCAAGGTTGGCACAACCCACAGTGGTCTGAGCCCTCCCACATAATTCATTAGTCAAGGAAAAGCACCCCCAGGCCAATCTAGTAGAAAAACTTTATCAATTACAGTTCCCACTTCCTAATGAGTCTAGCTTGTGTCAATTTGACATAAAACTAACCACCACAGTGGGCTTACCCCACTCCTCCTGAACCTCTGAACCCCAACAGGAAAGAGACCACTGGTCCATGTTACCTGGGTAGCTAAGCAGCCTTTGCCATTTCTGTAGACATGAAGCAGGCTTATGGCTTTGCTTCTCCATCTCCCAGCGGCCATGATTTCTCAGTGGTCACACCTCTATCGCTTTCTGAACAGCCATATGCACACAAAGACATTCAGCTGACTGACTGGCATGTCCTCTGGATGCCACGCAAGAAGGCAGGAAAAATCTTGAGTGCTTGAGACAGAGAGGAACTCCTCAGGCTGGAATTGATTCAAGCCCTCTCAGTACCAGGATGTAAGTAAGCATTCCATCATAGTTATCAACTGCTTAAGTTCTTCCTCCCCTCCAAACCAGGAAATGGCATTTTCCCCTAGAAGTCTCACAGAAAACCCATTTGTAGGAAAGGACATATACTAAACCCTTGTGCAACTCTTAGCATCCAGTTTTATCTTCTCAGATTAGATCTACTTCCATCCAAGGCACCTCCAACCCTCCCTGTAATCCCATTTACAAAGAGAGAAAAGGAAGAAGAAAGATCTCTTAGAAACTTTTGAGATATAAATTGAGAGCCTCCAAAAGAGTATATATAGGTAATGCTAAGACAGCTAATTGCAACTCTCTTGAGGAGCCTGTACCCCCATCAGACAGGCCTTTCCTTCGGCGATCCTTCCTTGAGGAGCCAAGTCTATACTTCTGTGTGTTTCACTTTCTCTTACTGTCCCATGAGAAGACATCTCCACACCCAAGTGTATCCTTCGGAGAACCTTGCTTTCTCCTACCCTTATGCTTATGCCTTGTAGTGGACTGAGTGAGAACGGCCCCCAGGCTCGTATGGTTGAATGCTTGGTCCCCAGTTGGTGGAACAATTTGGGAAGGATTAGGAGGTGTGACCTTGTTGGAGGAGGTGTGTCATAGGGGACAAGCTTTGAAGTTTCAGAAAGTCCTTGTCATTCCCATTAGCTCTTTCTGCTTTGTGTTTTGTGTCTCAAGATGTGATCTCTAAGCTACCATTCCAGTCCATGCCTGCCTGCTGCCATGCTCCCTGCCACAATGGTCATGGATGCTGACCCTCTGAAACTGTGAGCCACAAATAATCTTTCTTCTGTAAGTTGCCTTCGTTGTCCTATCAGAGCAATAGAAAAGTCACTAAGACAGAAGTTGGTACCAGGGAGGGGCTATCGCTGTGACAGGCCTGACAACATTGAGTTTTTGTTTGTTTGTTTGTTGGATGAATGTGGAAGTCTTCAGGACTTTGGACTGGGAAAACTGCTGAACTCTGTCAACAGTGCTGATAACAGCACCGAGGACAGTGTGGATTATGGAGGCCTAGTTCAAATTGTTTCAGAAGATATCCAACTGGGTTAGAGACCATTCTTGTACTATTCTGGCAAATAACATGGCTGCCTTTTGCTCATGTCCTAAGAATCTGTCTGAGGGTAAATTGAAAAATATTGAATTACTTTTCTTGACAGAGGAGATTTCAAGACAGCCTAATATTGATACTGTCTTGTTGATTATTAGTAATCTTTCTTATATAGGTCTATAATGAAAAAGAGCAGGGAGCTACGGACAGGGAGTATATTCAGCCCAAGAGAGAGAAGTATGTTGCAATCAACAAAGCTAGAAGCTGGAGCCATCTAAATCCTCTTACATCACACATGGAGTTATAGAATTTGAAGTTTTCCCTGCTGAGTCATGATCTTTCTTTGATCCAATGTAATGGCAGTATATATTCTGTACCATTATATGTTGGAAGTATGCAATTTGTTTTTTAATTTTGATTTTGTAGGAATTTACAGTTAAGAGATTACCTGGAGTCTCAGAAGAGACTTTGAACTTTAAAAAAAAAAAAAAGATTTATTTATTTATTATTATGTATACAGCATGAATGACTGCATGCCAGAAGAGGGCACCAGATCTCATTACAGATGGTTGTGAGCCACCATGTGGTTGCTGGGAATTGAACTCAGGACCTCTGGAAGAGCAGTCAGTGCTCTTAACCTCTGAGCCATCTCTCCAGCCCCAACTTTGGATTTTTTAATTAAAGAGTGTTAAGACTATGAAAGACTATGGGGACTTTTGAAGGTACACTAAACGTATTTTGCATTATGATATGGCCATAGGCCTTTGGGAACAAAGGAGTGGAATGTGGGGGTTTGAGTGAGAACGGCCTCCATAGGCTCATATGTTTGAGTACTTGGTTCCCAGTTGGTGGAACTGTTTGGGAAGGATTAATGGGTGTGGCTTTGTTGGAGGGGGTATACCACTGGAGGTGGGCTTTGAAGTTTCAAAAACTCATGCCATTCCTAGTTAGCTGTCTCTGCTCCATGCTTGTGTCTCAAGATGTAAGAACTCAGCTACTGCTCCAGTCTATTTCTGCCTGCCTGCTGAATTGTTCCCCACCATGATGGATTCTAACTCTCTGAAACCATAAACCCCAAATAAGCTCATTCTTCTCTAAGGTGCTTTGGTCATGGTGTTTCATCATAGCAGTGGAAACATAATGAAGACATGCCTTTATTAAAATATATTTAATAAAATCCCCAACTCTGCTTCATCATACTGGCTAGCCAACAAATTCTTTTTTGGTATCAAAGCCCTGAGTCCCGGTGTGGTCTCTAAGAGATTAGTGGACCTCGTTGGGGAGCTGAGCTTGGCAGCGTGGCACTGTGCCTCTACCCTCTCATTACTCACACCTTGGCCTGGCAGGCAGTGGTAGCCCTCTTGGGAAACCCTAAGAACCCTTAACTGTGGTGTTTGCAGCCAGTCACTGCACAGGTGAGGAGACTGAGTCCCTAGTGGGGTGATGGTTCCAGGAGCTGTCCAGCCAGTTTGTGTGATGGGGGGAGCTGGCCAGCCCACTCGACTCCTTCTGTCAGATCTCAGCGGCCTCCCTGGAACAGGCCCTGGCCCAATGCCATAGCATTCTGTAGTCCTGGATTATTGCTCTCCCCAAGGACATAGCCTAGGATCCGGAAGTACTGAATGACCCAGCCATCAAATGTCAATCATCATGCATACTCCAGACAGCCCAAGACTCCTTGTGATGGGCTGATGTCTTCAGTAGGAGGACAGATGATACTAAAATGGAGAGCAGGTAGAAATAAGTGATACAGAGAAGCACAGAGAAGGAGAAGCAGAAGGATGTGAGGGTAGGCCTCAGAGAAGATCAGTTTGACCAGATACCTAGAGAAAGAAAGCAAGTGGGATTCTGGGGGACTAGCTTTCCAGGAGAGATCAGCAACGCCCAGCCCCTCTGAGGGAATTTTAGGACTTGGTCCAGTCAACTTGCCTTTGGTGACTTAGCTGCTGGGAGAGTCTTACAATTCCAGCTAGCAGACAGTGTTTTGGGGGGTAGGAGATGGCACCAGTGAAGGAGAAGCCACTGGGCAGCAACTCACTTGGCCTGGCCTGGCCAATGGTACCTAGTTTACACAGGATGCTGCTGTTAGAGCTCAGAAGGATGCAGCAGGAGTGAGTTGTGGACTTTGAGGAGGATGTGACCTGTATATCCCCAGGCCCCCAACATTTGCCACAAAGGACAACTGCTTTAAGGTTCTCCTTGTTACCCATCAACCACCCCTAATCTCAACTAGCCTTTCAGATCCTGACCAAGATATGGCATCTGAACATCTATAAGATGGGGACCTATGCTTCCCCATCCTCTATTTCTAACTAATGAGCCCCAGAGAGAATAGCTGCCCCCAGAGTGATAGAATAGCATGCAGAGCTGGGTGGCAGTGGCACATGCCTTTAATCACAGCACTCAGGAGGCAGAGGCAGGTGGACCTGAGTTCGAGGCTAGCCTGGTCTACAGAGCATGTTCCAGGACATCCAGGGCCACACAGAGAAACCTTGTCTCAAAAAGCAAAACGAACAACAAAAAAGAACACCATGCAGAACTGTTGCAAACATGATCCCCTTGCTCAACAGTGCAGACCCTCACAACCAGCATGGTTGTGTGAACATGGGAAGGATGTCATCTGGAAAAAGTGGATTTGGGGCTGCAAGGCCTTCCTGGGCAATGGGAGCTCTGAAATCATGCCATGCCAGCTGAAGGGCCCCATAAGGTGGTCTGAGTGCAAGAACCACAACTTTGGGTCTGTAGCTGACACTTGGTGGCCTGGCTTGAAAATGGCTGTGCTGTGGCTTCATCTCTGCTTTGGTTTATGTAAAAATCCAAGTAAAATTGCTTTAGGAGAAAAAAAAATCCAGCTCTGACAACTGTGGACTGTCTACCATGGAGCTGGACCCTCTTCCTCTACTCCCAGCCTGAGGCCGGAGGGCAAGGGATGCTGGGAGTTAAATGGGAGGCCTGAATACCTGCGTGGAGGCCTAGTCCATAAGGAACATAAGGAGGTGTCCATCAGTGCTTCGTTTCTGCCAGAACCTGCCTGTGGTTCATCCTCCCAGGGACCTTATGGACAGTAGATTAAAAACAAACAAACAAACAAAAAACAGGCTTATCTTGTCTTCAGGGTAAACACCAGACCTCTTGCCCTTCAATGCTATTGTCTTAGTGACTTTAATTTATCCCTTTCCTCCTCACTCTCTTTGCTCCTGGACTCTAGAAGGGGTTGAGACCTGGGATAGTGAAGGATGAACACTGACATTCCCCTGCAGTTGATGGGCAGCCACATGGCCCTTCATTTCTTCTCTTCTCTCCTCTCCTCTCCTCTCCTCTCCTTTCTTCCTCTCCTACTCCCTCCCCTCCCCTCTCCTCTTCCTTCCCTTCCCTTCCCCTTCCTTCTCCCTCCTCCTCCTCCTTCTTTTCTCTCTGTCTCTCTGTCTCTGTCTCTGTCTCTCTCTCTGTCTCTCTCTCTCTCTCTCTGTCTCTCTCTCTGTCTCTCTGTCTCTGTCTGTCTGTCTCTGTCTCTCTGTCTCTCTCTCTGTCTCTCTCTCTGTCTCTCTCTCTGTCTGTCTCTGTCTCTCTCTCTCTGTCTCTCTCTCTCTCTCTCTCTCTCTCTCTCTCTCTCGTTTTTCAAGACAGGGTTTCTCTGTGTAATCCTGACTGCCCTGGAGCTTGTTCTGTAGCTCAGGCTGGCCTCAGACTCGCAGAGATCTGCCTGCCTTTGCCTCCAAAGTTTTGGGATTAAAGATGTGAGCCACCACTGCCCAGAAGGACCTTCATCTCTTACTTCTCCCCTTTTGGGAGCATGGAGGGAAAGACTGGGTCCCCAGATCCTGACTCTTTTTAAAAAGAGTATTTAAAATTTATTCTTTGATGATTTCATACATGTATCTTGATCCTATCTCCTAATCTTTTTTTTTTTTTTTCCCTTTTCGAGACAGGGTTTCTCTGTGTAGCTTTGTACCTTTCCTGGAACTTGTTTTGGAGACCAGGCTGGCTTTGAACTCAGAGATCTGCCTGGCTCTGCCTCCCTAGTGCTGGGATTAAAGGCGTGTGCTACCACCGCCCAGCATCCTATCTCCTCATCTTCGGATTGCCCTGGATTCTTCCTCCATGCTCTTTCCCACTTTCTGCCCTCTCCTTTTCATTTTTTTTTAAACTCACTGAGTCCAGTTTCCACTGCCTGCACATGGTTGTGGGGCCACCCACCAGAGCATGGGTTGCCTATCAGTGGACACATCCCCAAAGAAAAAATGTCTCCGCCTCCATTCCCAATAGCTCCTCAGCTTGCTTGCAGTGGAGCCTCATGGGTCCCTCTCCCCCTATGCTGGAATGTTGGCTAGCTTGGTCTCGAGCAGCTACCCATATGCTGTGGTTTAAATGTGAAATGTCACCCGTAGGCTCATGTGTTTGAATACTTTCTCACAGATGGCAGCACTGTTTGGGAAGGTTGTAGCAGGAAGTAGGTCACTGGGGATGGGCCATGAGGTTTTGTAGCCTGGCCTCATTTCCTGTTTCCTTTCTGTTTCCGTATTGTCAATGTAATACGAAGGGCATGCCTCTTGTCCCCACCGCAGTGCCTTCTCCAGCATGGTGGACTGTATCCTCTATGGAACCGTGAGCTAAAGTAAGCCATTTCTCCTTAAGTTACTTTTACGGGAGTATTTTTTATCACAGCAACAGAAGAGAAACAAAGGCAGAGGTTGGTACTGAGAAGTGGGGGTGCTCCTGTGATAAATCTGGCCATGTTCCAAAACTGGTTTGTGGGAAGAATCAAGAGAGTTTGGAGCTCCAGCCTAGAAGGCTTTGAATGTGGTAAGCAGAGTTTAATAAGCTGTTCTGATGGGACTTTGGAAAAACATAAGGTCAAGGAAAATGTGGGCCTGGCTTATGAGGTGTGCTGGCTAGATTTATGTCAACTTGATACAAGGTCAAGTCATCTGGAAGGAGGGACTCTCAGTTGAGAAAATGCCTCCAGAAGATCTGGCTGTCAGGCATTTCCTTAGTGATTGATGGTGGAGGGCCTAGTCCATGGTCGGTGGGCCATCCTCAGGCTGGTGGTCCTGGGTTCTATAAGAAAACAGGATGAGCAAGCCATGTGAGCAGCACCCTTTCATGGCCTCTGCATCAGCTCCTGCCTCCAGGTTCCTGCCCTGTTTGGGTTCCTGTCCTGACTTCCTTCAGTGATGGACTATGATGTGAAACGTGTAAGCTAAATAAACCCTTTCCTCCCCAACTTGTCTTTGGCCATGGTGTTTCAAGGAGCAGTTTCTACCCAAGTTGACAGCAGAATTTGGAAGCTTCATCACTGTGGTACTGGTTTGGGAGGCATTAAAGATGCAAGATTAAAGGCATAATGGATTCTTCCTCTGCTGTTTCAGAGAGCCACCATGGTTAGACAATGTGTGGCAGGGTCAGAGTCCTTGTGAGGAGGCCCTGGGAGGCCATTCTGTGAAGCTGTGAAGGTAAGGCTTTGCTTCTAACAGAGAGCCCAAGGCATTGGAGATGCCAGAATTGTGGAATGTTTGCCAAGTAGGGCTGCGTACAGGGATTGGAAACAGCCCAGTTCAGAGGCTTTGCATGTGCTACAGGATTTGGTGTTTGCCATGTGTCTCAATCAGTGTTCTGTGATCAGACACCATAAGCAAGGCAGCTTATAAAAGAAAGCATTTAATGGAGGGATTGCTTAAAGTTTCAGGGGGATGCTTATCATCATGGTGGAAAGCATGGAGGCACACAGACCGACATGGTGCTGGAGAAGTAGCAAAGAGCTTTATCCTAATCTGCTGGCCCAGAGAGAGACTCTGGCTTGGCATGGGCTTTTGAAACTTCAAACTTACCCTCAGTGACACACTTTCTCCAACAAGGCCATATTTTCTAATCCTTTCAAATAATGCCATTCCCTCATGAGCAAGTATTAAATCTATGAGTCTATGGGGGCCATTTTTATTCAAATCACCAAACCATGCTGTTTCAGTCTTGATATGGTTCGATCTTTTGCTCTGTCTCTCTTCTTCCCCTTTAGAAAGGAAAGCTATACTTTGTGTCCTTGTATGTTGGAAGTGTGTAATTTGTTTATATGACTTTATAGGTGGCTACAGTTAAGAGACTGCCTTGAGTCACAGAAGGGACTTTGGTTTTTTGAGCAGTGTTGGGACTGTTATAGACTGTGGACTTTTGAACTTGGGCTGAATGTGTTTTGCATCACGAGAGGACCACAAGCCCATGAGGACCAGGGACAGAGCATTGTGGTTTGAATGTGAAAAGTCTCCCATAGACTCATGTGTTTGAACACTCAGTCCCCAGATGATGGTGCTTTGGGGGGAGATTTATGAGAATTTTAGGAGGTAGAACTTGGCTAGAGGAAGCACATCACCGGGGATGGACTTATTATTATTATTAGCTTACAATAGCTAATGAAACTTTTATGACTAAGGTTGATAATAGCACTGACTTAGGAGAATAAACCTAAATAGTTGACAGAGTGACAGTGTGTCAAATTGGCAACACAACAGTGGGGGTTTCCCTCTGAGAGTCTAGGACATCTTCAGCTATGAGCTTTATCCTGGATCACAGTACCAGACATGAATTCCCTCCTGCGGAGGAGGCTTCCAATCCAATCAGAAAGTAATTAGTTACTCCCATAATGGTCATGACAGTATCTTATCAGTGGGACATGTTGCCTGGCAGGTTGGTACTGTAGCATATGGGGTCCACCTCTGGATAAATACATTGATGAGTTTTCTCCTCCACAGGCCTACATAGTACCTTGCTTTCACAGAATTATGAAAACTAGCCACCAAGGAGAGAGTTTCTTGGTCAATTTGAGAATGATTTCTCTATGTCCTGCAACCAAAGTGTGCGTGTGTCTTCAGTCAAAAGGTCTTACCACCTAGTTATAATGGAAAACCAAAGGGCAGTGGCGATAGCCTGTGATGTTTGGGAGGCCTCTGGTGCCTCCTTGACCAATAATAACTCCTAGGGAAGTGCCCACGACTGGCACTGGGCTTTCATTTCATAACCCAGGTCTTCTAGGGGGAGCATTGTCCATACATGCAGGACACTTCCATTCAAATAAGTTTAAAAAAAATATTAGCTTCCAAAGAAATCATTTTCAGCAGGATCTTTCATGCCTCCTGACATTTACCTTTCTGGTTAATCCCATTTAGTATTATGTTTTCTAGTTCCATCTATTTTCCTATAAATTTGGTACTTTTATTTTTCTTTATAGCTGAACAAAATTTCATTTTATGTACCACATTTTCCTTATTCATTTACCTGTTATTGGGCATCTAGATTGATTCCATTTCTTAACTATTATGAATTGATTGGCAATGAGCATGGATGGTCAGGCATCTCTGTTGTAATGTGTATTCCATTGGGTGTATGCCTGGGAGTGGTATAGCTGGGTCATGTAATAGTTCTATTTCAAGTTTGTTTGTTTTTTAAACTCTCATTGCAATAGTTTAAATGTAGCTCCATAGGGAGTGGCATTATTAGGAAGGAAGTATGGCTTTGTTGGAGTAGGTGTGGCTTGTTGGAGTAGGTGTGGCTTTGTTGGAAGAAGTGTGTTACTGTGAGAGTGGACTTTGAGGTCTCATATATGCTCAAGCCACGCCCAGAATCTCAGACCACTTCCTATTGCCTGTGGGTCAAGATGTGGGAATCCCAGCTCCTTCTCCAGCACCATGTCTGCCTGCACACCACCATGTTGCACTGTGATGATAATAGACTGAACCTCTGAAAATGTAAACCACCCTAATTAAATGTTTTTCCTTTATAAGAGTTGCCATGGTCCTGGTATCTCTTCCTTTTTTTTTTTTTCTTTAATGTGGAGCTGAGGATCGAACCCAGGGCTTTGCGCTTGCTAGGCAAGCGCTCTACCACTGAGCTAAATGCCCAAACCCCTTGGTATCTCTTCACAGCAATAGAAACCCTAACTATGACAGACACTAACATCTTTAGTAGCTATACCAATTTTAATTTTATTTATTTATTTTGGCTTTTTTTTAAAAAGATTTATTTATTTATTATGTATACAGAAGAGGGTGCCAGATCTCATTACAGATGAGCCACCATGTGGTTGCTGGGAATTGAACTGAGGACCTCTGGAAGAGCAGTTGGTGCTCTTAACCTCTGAGCCATCTCTCCAGCCCTATTTTGGCTTTTTTAGACAGAGTTTCTTTGTGTAGCCTTGGCTGTCCTGGAATTATCTCTAGACCAGGCTGTCCTTGAACTCACAGAGATCTGCCTACCTCTGTCTCATGAGTGCTGAGATTAAAGGCTTGTACCACCACTGCCTGGCTCAATTTCATTTTTATTAATGTGGATAAGTCTCCCTTTCCCTACATTCTCACCAGCATCTGTTGCTATTTGTTTACTTGATGGTGACTGTTCTGAGTGGGGTGAAATTGGATCTCAAAGTAATTTTAATTTGCATTTTCCTTATGACTAGTAATGTTAAACACACTTTAAAATATAAGGCTGGGTGTGGAGACACATGCCTTTAATCTCAACATTGGGAGGCAGACAGGTGGGTCTCTATGAGTTCAAGGCCATCCTAGTCTACATAGTGAGTTCCAGGACAGTCAGAGCTACATAGTAAGACCCTGTCTTTAAAAAACATATATATATATATATATATATACTGTGGTGGTTTGAATAAAAATGTCTCCCATAGGCTCATAGATTTGAATACTTGGTCACCAGGGAGTGGCACTATTTGAGAAGATTAGGAGGTGTGGCCTTGTTAGGGTAGGTGTGACCTTATTGGAGGAAGTATGTCACTGAGGGTGGGCTTTGAGGTTTCAAGGGCCCAAGCCAGGCCCAGAGGCTCTCTCTCTTCTGGCTGCCTGTGAATATGGATGTAGAACTCTCAGCTACCATGTCTGCTTGTGTGCTGTCGTGCTCCCGGTTGTGATGATCATGGACTAAACTTCTGAAACTGTAAGCAAGCCCCAATTAAATACTTTCTTTTGTAACAGTTGCCTTGATTATGGTGTCTTCACAGTGATAGAACACTGACTAAGACATGCGTTTATATAATATATCTGTATTATATATATATATATACACATACATAATATATATGCTATTTTTATCTCTTCTCTTGAGAACTCTGTTCAGTTCACAGTCCATGTTTTGAAAAGGTTGTTTATTTTATTGACAGTCACTTGAATTCTTAGATACCAATTCTGTTGGCTGTATAGTGGTAAAGATTTTCTGTCATTCTGTAGGCTGCCTCTTTGTTTGATGGACAGCTTTCATTGCTGACAGATGCTTTCTAATTTCACAAGATCTCATTTGTCGATGATTGGTCTTATTTTCAGAGTGATCAGAGCTGGACTGTTTTTTGTTTGCTTGTTTTGTTTTGTTTTTGTTTGTCTGCTTTTAAAGACAAAATTGCTATGTAGCTCAGGCTGGCCTCAAATGTGCCATTCTCCTGGCTCTTCTGCCTACATGTCCCTAAGTCCATCCCTTCTGAGGGAATGCTGTTTGGGGACAAAAGGACTCTTCTTGAGTCTATGTCTCAGGGCTTATGACTGACTCATAGCTTGCTTCTTTCTAGTCCCCGACTTCTTTCCCAGTGGTTCCAAGAGTCCTGGAAGTGCCCAGCCTATGGACTCCTTATTGTAGAAGCAGAACCACTTATTTGCCCCTTCTCCTGTCTTCAGACCCTGCCATGCCCTTGTTCCTCTGTCTACCCCTATTTCCCCAGAAGCTTAGAATAGAGGAGCTATATGGGCCCTTCAGGCTCAAATTGAATGTGCCCCTTCGGCCTGGGGGGAAGCACGATTTTTCCAGGTCACATGGTGATCTACTCTGTGTGTGTGTGCTAGTCCTCAGGGTGCTGTGAGCAGTCTGCCCATGGAAAGAGGGGCATGTGGGAGTGAAAGTGGGGTAGTGGGAGACAGGAGACAGGGTTCACCATGCCTGAACCCTGAACCCAGGGAGGGGGCAGCTAATATGAATCAAAGGGCTATTCCAGGGAAAGCAGAGAGAGCTGACTGAGGATCTAAGCTGCTTTCTTTCTAGGGACAATGCTGTGTGTGTGTGTGTGTGTGTGTGTGTGTGTGTGTGTGTGTGTGTGTGTGTATCTGTGTCTGTGTGAAGGACAGCCACCACCAGACATGGCTCTGACCTGTGGGGATCTGATAGGGGACACACACACACAGCACACAAACTGATACACAAGGATAGAGACATGCAGTTACAAAGAACCTTGGGGGCACAGTGATATCAACACAGATAGAAACACAGAGACATATGTGTCCACACTTGCATGGACACACAGAGATATACAAGCAGAGGAGCATTTTGAGACACATAGCGTCATCGTTTCATATCTGGAGGGAACTGGCTCCGATATCCCCAGGTACCCAAAGCCATGGTTGCTCAAGTCCTTTGTATAAAATGATGTATTTGCATCCAGGCTGCACAGTCCTCCTGCATTCTTTATGCTACCTTTTGGTTACTTAATATCTGCCCCAATGCAAATCCTGCATAAATAGTCTGTAGCATTGTTTAAGGAATAAAGATGAGAAAATGCTGTGTGTTTGATAGGGAGACAGCAGCACAGGCTATCTACACAGCACACGAAGACCCAGGGCTGGCAATGCTCAACTATGGTGTGCTGGAGAAGTGAGGCTGAGCGCTTTTAGGATGTTGGGAGTTGGCACAGGCTACGCCCACATCTTGTTGTGTATGTGGATTCATTGCAGCTTTATTTTCTGTTGTTTATTCTTTTTTTTTTTTTGAGACAAGGTCTCATTCTGTTGTCTAGGCTGACCTTGAACTGTCTATGTGGTGAAGCTGGTTTCAAACTTACAATCTCACCCCCCTTTAGCCTCTACTGGGTAGGGGATTCAGGTGTGAGCTAGCACGTTTAGCTTTCTGACTTTTTTATTTATTTAGAAATGTTTATATATTCTAATTTTATGTATGTGAGTGTTTCACCTGTATGTCTGTGAACCGCAGGCATCCATTGCTCTCAGACGTGAGAAGAGGGTGTTGGATCCTCTGGAACTGGAGTTACAGATAGTTCTTAGCAGCCAAGTGGGTGCTGGGAATAGAACCTGGGCCCTCTGTAAGACCAACAAAGTATCTTAACTGCTGAGTCACTTCTTCAAATTCCTGGACTATTTTTAATTTGTGTCATTTATACTTCATACATACAAATACACACACACACACACACACACACACACACACACACACACACACACCCCACTACATACCTATGCAGCCCAGTCTGTGATAGGATGAGGACCTTTACCCTACAAAACAATACACATTCTCAAAAACCCTGTGGAAGCAGCAGGAAGAGAAGAGTACCATCCCTGAGTACTGAGCAGAGAAAAGCACCCTCCCTGAGTACTGAGCGCCCCTGCTGCCAGCTCCCATCTCTCAGCTCTTGCCTGTACCTTTCTATCCCACAGTGCCTTCCTCACGGTCAGCTGTGGCAGCTGCAGCAGGTGGACAAGCTGGGCAGGGCTGCTGAGCTCAATGTCACTATTCAGCCCTGTGCTACAAGCTTTTTCCCATCCTGACCATTTTCACCGTGAAATACCGTGGTGGAGTGGGGGATCCCAAACCCAGATGCCTGCTGGGTTTGGAGTGCGGAGGATCGCCTACACTGCTTACCTACAGCTCTTTTCTCTAGGGACAAGTACTGGATTTCCATGCACACTTCTAGAGATTTACACACTGTGATACTTAGGTTTTTTGTTTGTTTTGTTTTGTTTTTAACTTAAACTAAGGTCATCTGGGAAGAGGGAACCTAAACTGAGAAAATGCCTCCATCAGATTAGCCTGGAGGCATTTTCTTGATTGATGATTGACCGTGGAGGGCAAGAGCCACCCCTGAGCTGGTGGTCCTGGGTGTATCAAACAAACCCAAACAAAATAAAAACAGGCTGAGAAAACCAGGAGGAGCGAGTATTCTTCTGTGGCCTCTGTATCAGTTCCTGCCTCAGGTTCTTGTCCTGAGTTCCCTGAATGAGGGACTGTGATATAGTTGTATAAGCCAGATAAACCTTTTCCAAGTTGTGTTTGGCATGGGTATTCATCACAATAATAGAAAAAAAACCCAACAACCCTGGAGTGTACATAACTGGTTGCTGATTTTTTCTGTGGCCCTTGGTCTGAACGGAAGAGGTAGCGGTATAAATGTTATCATACTCCTTGTTGTTTTAATGGCGTGAATCAAGTCACCCCGTTCATAGCTATGGGAATCCTGTTTGTGCAAATATGCTGCCCTTAGCTTTCTTGCTCAGCTGTCAGAAGTTTGTCATTATTGGGCTTGTAGGCCCGTCATTTATGACAATCTTGATCCCCAGGGTGACCAGCCAGGCCTGTGTGACTCTCACCCATGTATATCCGCTCACCCATGTGCCATGAGGTCCTTCATAACGAGATGGGATCCAGGAAGATGAAACCAGGTTTGCACTGGAGCTGGGTGCAGATTCTAGGCAAGGAGGAAGCCCCTGGGGCCAGGCAGTGGGGCAGCTGAGGTGGGACAGCACTATAATGCTCAAGGTAGGTATGACCATATCTTCTAAGTTCTTACTTAGGGGTAGCTAGAGCTTCCTGAAGAGTCTCCTTTACTGAGCCTGGCATGAGTGGCAGGTATTATTATAGCAGGAAGAGGAAGAGAGACATATAGTTAGAACGTGGGCAAAGTCCTGGGTATGTGAACACCAGACTGTTTGTAAGAAGTAGAATAGGACTGTGGGCTTGGCAGGAGGGGATGCAGGCAGGCCATCTTGCTCAGAGTCTCCATGTTTCCTCCAGGCACCAAGGAGCCAAGTCAGTAAGTGAGGAGGAGAGGAGAAAGGGTCAGGGTCTTCTCTGTCTTGAGAAGGAGTGAGTGGAGGTGACCTTACAAATGAGCCCTGTCCCCCTTAGCAAATAATGAACCTAGGATAGAGCGGAGGCCGATATTTTATTCATGGCTGGTGCAGAGTAATCAATTACAGGCTCCTGCCATCCAGCTGGGCACGGCCTCCATCATCCTGCCATCCCAGGCTATTTTCGGTTGGGTTTGGCCTCACCTCCCCCACCATCAAGGCCTCTCCCTGTCTAGGGTAGGGGGCACTCATTGTGGATCAGTGAAAGAGTACAAACGTGTGTCCCCACCGAGTGCTGGGTAAACAGGCTCAGAGAGGTGTGACGATACGGCCAGGCTCCCACAGTCATGGAGGGTCAGAATTCATGTCTTCTCATGCAGCTCCAAGGCCCATGGGCAAGGGGTTCCTAATCCAGTCACTCTCAGGGCCTTGCTTCCTACTTGAACCCTCTCTGCTGTAAGTAATCATCTTACCACCCACTGACTGGGCATCTGGGGTTGGGAGAAGCCTTGGCAGAGACGTTGAAGACGTAAGAATGTCCTCCCTTTGCCGTGCCCTGCACACAGGCAAGTAGATCCATGCTGCTGACTGAGGAAGTGACATGTGGGTCCTGTAGATGGGCCAGGATGTACAGAGGGAGGAGCTAGAGCCAGGATGAAGAGGTGGGGGCTCAGCAGGAAACACTGGACTTCGCTTGGGGGTCTCCAGAACCTGCCTGTGAAAGCAGCTCAGGCTCAGAGCTGGAGTAAAGAGTGACCTCGACCACTAGTCAACCAGGCCATGTTCTGGCCTAGCCAGGGAACTGCCTGAGTCTTCTGGTTTCCCATGGATGTCACTTGTCTCCACATCAGTCACTTGTCTCCACTAGTGACTGGTGTCCACTTACCCACCTGGGGCCCATCCAGTGTCTGGATGGTTCTATTCAGCGTGTGCTCAGTGAGGGAAAGAATGGGATGAATCCCATCAGCTCCCCAGGGACACGGTGGCATTTGCCTGGAGCTTGCTCCCCGTGAGTTCTCTTTATTTGATGACACTTATAGGACTGGGCGCCAATCCCTGTGTAATGTGATGGAGTTGTGGAGCAGATATTCAATGTGAGGAGACTGGTAAATAGTAAGCAGGGGAAGGGCTCATGCTGCCAGGTAAGCCTTCTTTGAGCAGGAGACAGCTGGACAGATACGGAGCCGGCAGAGATGAAGTGGGATCCCTCAGGAACAGTTCATGAAAAGGCTCTGAGGTGGACCATTCCTAGCAGCAGCAGCATATCGCAGAAACAGCAAGTCCTCCCAAGTCCAGGCTCTCCAGCTTCCACAGCACTCCCTGACAGGTGAAGGCAATCCTAAGTGGTAATGTCCATCCACACACAAATACAGAAGCAAGACGCTGTCAAATCCACAGATCTGCCCAGGAAGCAGCTTCCAGTCCGTGAATCCATGTGACAGACCATGGAGACAGGGTGCCAAGGGAAGACAGCCAGACACAAGGCCACCTGTGGGGGGGCTCCACTCTCATGAAGTGCCCACGAAGACCCATGGGGTGGAAAGCAGGTCAGTGGCCTCTCCAGGGCAGGAGGAGTAGGGGGCACAGGTATAAGCTTTCTTTGGGGTAGACCAAGCATTTTGGAACTAGGCAATGTATAATTCTGCATATATACCCAAACACCACTATGTTGTATTTTACTTTTTTCTCAATTCTTGAAAAGACAGGGTTTTCCTGTGTAGCCCAGGCTGGCTTCAAACTCATGGTGATCCCTCCTGCCTCAGCCTCTTGTGTATTGGATTACAGACGTGCCTGGACCTGTTAACAATTTAAAATTTTTATGACATGTAAAGAATATCTTAATTTAAATAAAACCAGGTAGACTCTCCTATCCCTGGTTCAAATCTTCTAGCCACTCCCCATGACACAAAACAAAATCCATCAGGAGGGTTGTGGTAGAGCACTTGCCTAGCAAGTAAGTGCAAGGGCCTGGGTTCAATCCTCAGCTTAAAAAAAAAAAATCCAGCAGGGCCTGGGGTCTGGCAAAGCCAAACTCTCCCCTGAAACCCACATAGCTCCCACTTCTGTCTGGGAACTGCAGGCTCTAGGCTCCACCTTTACCAGTGCTGACCTCTCTCCCAGAGTAGCTGCTTCTTGTCTGCTTAGCTGTCCTCCAAACCCAGGGCCTTGGGGTTTGTCTGGCCTGCTTCCTGCTGCAGAGCCCATGCTTTCTGATCCCCAGCTGCCTGGGGCTTCTCCGGCCTCCTGTGACACAATTGGTAGAAGGTGGAACCTTCAGGAAGTTATCCAAGGTCAGACAGTAGGGAAGGGACAGAACGACCATAGCTGACAGAGTTGTATGTTTGTTTATGACGGAGTTGCTATGGTGGTTGAAGTTCCTGGCTCTGTTCTCAGGAATCTTTGCCCTCAACATTCCTACCAGAAAGATCTTCTGAGCAACCTGAATGGCATGGTGCTCACTTGTAACCCCAGCACATGAGAGGCAGAGGCAGGAGGATTACTGTAAGTCTGAGGCTAGATTGGGTTACACAGTTACACCCTGTCTCAAAACCAAGATGAAAACAACCCAAACACCCAAACAAAATAACACCAAACCCCAAACCCCTCCCCCCAAACACCCAAACAAAACAACCCCAAACCCCCAAACAAAATAATCCAACCCCAAAACACCCAAACAAAATAACCCCAATCCCAAACCCAACCAAAGCTTTTGGACAAGGACCCACATAGTGAGCTAGAGGTGGTTACCAGCTGTCCCTCAGGCCCACTCAAAAACTGGGTGTCGAGAGGCTGAATGAAAGCCTGGCACATGGTCAAGGTCTGGGAACATCAGAATAATGGGCTGCTATTTCTTGTTCCCAGGGCTCTTTGTCCTTGTGGACAGATCATGGGCCCCAGATTCACTGGGTACAGACCAAGGGCTTGCAGGAGCCTAGACAGCCCTGAGCCAGTCCTTGTAGGAGGAAGAGAGTAGTAGTGTAGACTCAAGAGAACATCCAAGCAGAGGAAATAACCCCAGCAAAGTCTGTGTGGGAAAACAGACCTTGTGAAGGTTGGCTCTGACCAGGAGTGAGATAAAACAGCAACAAACTGGGTGGTGGCGCACGCCTTTAATCCCAGCACTCGGGAGGCAGAGCCAGGCAGATCTCTGTGAGTTCAAGGCCAGCCTGGTCTACAGAGCGAGATCCAGGACACACAACAAAACTACACAGAGAAACCCTGTCTTGAACTGCCCCCCCCCCCAAACAACAACAACAGCAACAACAAAAACCAGGACCCTAGCAGGCCAGGAGGGGCTGTCAGGCACCCTAGAGATCCATTGTGACCTCCAATCTTCCGGAAAGGTACCATGGGAAAATCCTAACCATTATGTTCTATGGTGGCACTTACACCAGCAGACCGGTAGAATCAGTCGGTTGGCTGCTCACACATCATCCACCTGTCCATCCAGGTATCCCTTTGAGTCCAGTTTGCTCACTCACTCATCTGTTTTTCCAACTACTTACTCATGCAGTCATCCATCTATCTATCTATCTATCTATCTATCTATCTATCTATCTATCTATCTATCATCTATCTATCTATCCATCTATCTATCCATGTGCTTGTCTACCCACTCACATAACAACCCGCCATCTTCCCACAACCCTCTTACTGACACACCACTCCCCCCCCCCTCCCGCTGCCGCCCCTTATCTACCTTCCATCCATCTACCTCTCCAGCCTACATCTCTGGCTCTGCATGCATTTCCTATAGCCAGCGGCTTCCCAGCACCAGGCATCATCCTTATCATAGGCCCATTCTTTGTTTCCAATTGCCTAAGAGCTCCAAACACAAATTTCACACTCAGCTGGACTTTGGGGTCTGTGTCATGCTGTCTCTTCTCTCCTTTCACTGCTGTGGCTCTGAGTAGACGTGTGGCTGGACACGAGGTCTGCTGTGCCAGAGGGATGCCTGCCATAGCCTTCTTTCTCTGGCCAGGGTTGGAAGCAGGGGTCTGTGACTGGAAGCCTAAACCCAGAGAGAAGGGAGCCGTAAGCATTAGATGAGCAGGGAAGGTGTGAGTGAGACCAGATTTCTGTATTAAGTCTCGGTCTTACAACATGTAATGTGAGATGGAGAGGCACTGTTCCCTTGATCACTACAAGCCCAATGCCTGGCTCCTTGAGTGCCCCGAAGTACACGGGAGGGGAATAGAGATTGGGGAGTGGAGGAGGGGCTGCAGCTTCCTGCCACTTACCCACTGGGCTCTGATGACCTTGGGCCCCCGAAGAAGGACCTACTGTGGGAGGGGGCACATTCATTAGCAGAGTTAGCAGAGCCTAGGGAGCCAGGGGCCACCAGGGCCCAGCTGCAAGGCCATTAGCAGTCCATTAGCCCCAGCCCCCACTGGGCCTTTGTTCCTATCCTCTACTTCCTGGCAGAGTGCCCACTCCCCAGCCCTAACCCTTCAGGTTTCAGAGGTCCTCAGATGTTGAGGGATCCACACCTGTCTCAGCCTGTGTGGGCCTGGGGCAGACCCTGTTAGAACTGTTGAGAAAAGGTGTCAAGCTGTAGGAGGGACAGTCTGGCTGGTAGCAGCAAGTGGCTGGACCCTAAGGTGGGGCTGCAGTAGTGTTAGAAGCTGTAGGAGGTGGCAAGTCTGGAGGGGGTGGGCCTTGGGGCCATCTGGTCAATCAGTTACAGAGGGATGGGTAGGTGATGTAGGCTGGCCTCTCAGCTTTTCCAACCTTGGCATATGTGAAGTGCCTCTCAACACAGAGGAGCTCTTCCGCTCCATGGGCCATTCAAAGAACATTCTTTGAGCTTCAGGACTCAGGCAGGAGAGTGGCTGTCTTAGGCTGTCATAATGACAGGATCCACTCATTGCCATTTATTCACTGAGTGCACATTCTGTGCCCTTCCCTGGAATGGGCAGTGAGAGTCTGTGCCCTTCCCTGGAATGGGCAGTGAGATTCTGTGCCCTTCCTTGGAATGGGCAGTGAGAATCTGGGTGGGGGAGGGAGACAGCCTCTTACTGCTAAGCAGAGGGCAGTCCTTAACAGTGTGGAGCCCCAGCATCAGAAGCTGGTTCAGGGTTCCTGGGATCCTTGGCTGGGACTGGGTGTAGAGTGTGCCAGGTTCTGGGGCTCCAGTCGGGTGGTAGCATAGAAAAGAGGGTGGACTTGAATCCACTGGAGTCACCAGGAATTAGAGTCCTCATGATTCTTAGAATTAGATTTTCCTAATTAGAATGAGAATTGAATTACGTGCCTCCCAGAATTCTAGGGTGGAGGTTGGCTGGCAGTTCAGCAGAGCCTGGCCTCTTCCTGGGCCAACTGCTGTGACACAGAGCTGTCTCTCTTGTCTCTCCCCCATCCCCCCAGCTAACTTACGGAGGCTGGGTGCTCACCCCCCCACCCCCCCCGCCCCCCCCCCCCCCCCCCCCCCCCGCCACAGAGGATCCTCCATGTTGGTGTTCCTCATTGTTAAAGGCCTGGATCTGAGTCACAGGCTCACTCACTGGAGTTGTGAGGCTCCTGTGTGCCAAAGCATAGCAATGGATGAAGGACACAAGGTTAGACATAGAGAAAGCTTATTAAGAAAGGAAAAGCATTCTGGGAATGGGGGTGGAGTAGTGAGCTGAGGGACAGCTCTGGGCCACAAGGCTCGTGACCCTTTATAGGTCATTTACATAGCACCTGTCTCTCCCAAGGCTAGACAGCACAGGCTCTTCTTGGGCATGCTCCGTTTGCTGTTTGCAGCCGAAGGAGGGAAGGGTTTCCAGTCTTCCCTTGACTGGCTTCTCTGGCTTTCTTCCTGTTTGTCTGTATGTGACCATCTTCATTCTAACACTGCTGCTCCCTGTCTGGCTCCTCATGGGACCAGACGATGAAGGAACAGAATTGTTGGCTCTCTTGTTCCAGGCTGTCAGAGAGGTGCTAGAGTCTTCTCTGACTCCAGGAAAGGAGGACCCAAGGCACGGTGGGCCCTGCCAAGTGGGAGGGGCGGGCATGGTATTTTCAGCACTGCCTGATGGGAATGAGCAGGGAGGACCAAAGACCTGCTTACAGGGGTTGAAAGTACTGTCTTGGGATCCTTCTAGAGAAAACCTGTTACAAATGCTTGTTTTTGTGATGAGTCCACCAGTGTGTAGAGAGCTACAAGCATTTTCTAAGCTGAAGTGCGTGTGTCTAAATGTATTTCTGTGTGTATGTGTGTGACTGTGTCTGTATGTGTGTATATATATATGCATAACTATATGCCTGTGTCTATGTATGTATAACTGTGTATCTGTCTATGTATGTGTATGTATGACTGTGTCCATACAGTACATTATATTGGTAAATTGTCATGTGCTGCTTAAACTTATTCAAAATAGACTTATTCAAAATAAACGTATTCAAATGGGCGGGAGGAGACCCTCTGTTGTTGCTTCCAGAATTTGCTGTCCTGAATTAGGCTCTGTAACAAGAAGAAAGGCAAAAGCAAGCCGCTACCTAAGGGTGTTAACATTGTGTCCTTGAGAACAGCTACAAGGTAGCTATTTCCGGGGCATGTTGTTACTGTGTATCCCAGGACAGCCAATGCCTGGTGAGGATGGGAAGCAGGAGACTCTGCCATGGCAAGGACAGGGAGGACCCTCCACCAAGGACTCTCTCAGTTGGGAACTCAAGCTGACTGGAAACTCCATGGAGAACTCCAGCTGGCCTGCCCTGTCCATCTGCTGGTGTTACCTCTCTCAATCTGGCTGTTCTTGTCACCTCGGCTGGATGCCATGACCGTTGACAATGTGCCGTGACCTTTGATGATGGTTTCTAAGTATCAGCTGCTTCTCTCTTTAGGCTACTCGCTCTCTATCTAGTCTTTACTTTTGCTTGCTATAAACTTAATAGACTCACTCATTTGAAACTGAAACCAGGGTTGTCATAGTTCATTCTCTGGACCAGACAGGATAGTCCTACCTGTTTATGCCTGTGTTCATTTCTATGTGTTTTGTGTTTCCTTCTACGTATATATGTCTCTGTGTGTATCATTGTATGTATGTTTTTATTTGTATCTGCATGTTTCTATGTGTATCTGTGTTTGTTGATATGTCTTGTCTCTGTGTGTATCATTGTGTGTTTCTGTTTGTGTCTGCATATATGCCTTTCCACATGTTTGTGTATTTTTATGTACCACCCTGTGTTTCTCGTGTGTGTGTGTGTGTGTGTGTGTGTGTGTGTGTGTGTGTGTGTGTGTGCTGATGGAGGGGCTGCAGAATGGAAGGAAAGCCCCTTTTCTTGCTTGTAAGGAAGGATCAGTCCCTAGTCTGAACATGGAGGTCCTCTTGCCCTTTTAACCATTCCCCTAATGTGTCATTAATGGAGGGATTGCAGGCCTGTGACAGGAGAGGACATTTTTGTGAAGGTCCCTGAACTTAGGAAATCCTCTCTGCCTGGGGTGGGTGGGAAAGGGTGGGGAAGCCAGTTTCCAGGGCAGAGATCGAGAGCACCTTGGGAGGAAAGGCCCACAATGAACTGTGTGCTGGTTGTCACCAAGCTGAACCCTTCCTGTGGGTCCCCACTGGCCTCAGTGGTCTCCTCTACCGGCTCGGTCATCCCCACTTCATCCCCTCCCCGACCCTACTCTGGGTCGCCCTGGTTTTCAGCAGGCTGGCTGGCATTGATACCAGGACTTCCACCACGACTTTCTCCACCACACCGTGGCCGAGTTCTGTGTTTCTCAAAAAGCTCTCTCGTTTGTCTCAGCAGCCAGTAGATACCCCACTTGTCTGTATCTAATACAGTACCTTCAATAGATCAATTAAAAAGACAAGTGAAAATCAGAGAAAAGGGATTTATCCTGTGACTACAGAGGGAGAAGCAAATAAAGGGGTCCAGTGGCCCCGGAGTCTGTATTTTGGGTCATGTCATAAGGTTTAGGTTTAAATAGAAAGCAAGAAGTATGCATTACTAAGGTACAGTCCCACCCACGCTTCCCATTACTCATTACTGCCTCGGCTCAAATCTCCTCTGTAAGGATGACAAGTTGCGTGACATCTCTTTTCACAAGATGATTCCTTTCTGGTTGCCCTAGACTTCAGCCTTTTCCTTCTCCCAAGATGTCACTCCTAGAGAGATTTCAGTTGGGGGGGGGTGGAGGGCCTCCATTATCTCCACAGTTTGATGGCTGAAAGGAGGGGACAGATATTTATCCTTAGAATATCTTTGTTCTAATCAAGACAGGTTACATTGCTATTTCCATGTGTCATAGAAACATTTTGAATTTTGAACTAATTTGGCTGCATGGCTATGTCTGGTGCTTTGAACAGCAGCTGGGAAAGGGGTGCGTGGTGGAGACTGGTGCTAGGGGTGGGGAATGGGTTTCCAGAGCAGCAAGAGGCTCTACTTTCTCCTCCATTAAGTTGAGTTGCTAGTCTCCTGAGGTCCTGGGCAGAGGGAGGTCTCCAAGGGGAGTTGAGCTTACTTAGAGCCTCCATTGATGCTGAGAGATGCACTAATGGCACAGAGATGGGAGACAGGAATTGCCTAGCACCCGGGAGCAGTGTGGGGGTCCTCGGAGACCTCCCCACTTCTTTCTGTGCCTCTACCTGAGGCTCTAAAGCTCAGGAAAGACTCTCGTCCAGGACAGGAAGATTTTGGAGTGGGCAGGAGTGCTGGCTGTACCCAGAGGCAGAAGAGCAGTGAGTTACCACTGGAGGCCTCTCTTAAGTCCTTCCCACAGGGGTGGCGGCACCCATTTCACAGCTGGAGCAGGCACCGAGCGAGGTCAAGCCTGGAGACTCTGTTCTTGCCCCCTTCTCCCTTGCCTTGGCCACTTATTCTAGTTTCTATAGCACCCCCCACCCATCCCTTCTTCTTTTCTCAGCAAAACTGTCCCCAACACAGGCTCTGCCCTTAGCACTTCTGTGGCAGGAGACACCAAGATTAACATGTGAAAGACAGTTGGCAAAGAAAGACTAGAAACCTTTCCCATCCTTGGGCTGCAAACAGCAAGGCCTGCGCTATACAGATGTGGGAGAGACAGGTTCATAAATAACCTATAAAGGGTTGTCAGCCTAGTGGCCCAGTTTTTCAGCTCACTAGTCCACTCCCATTCTCAGAATGTTTTTCTTTTCCCTTCCTTCCTTCCTTCCTTCCTTCCTTCCTTCCTTCCTTCCTTTTCTTCTTCTTCTTCTTCTTCTTCTTCTTCTTCTTCTTCTTCTTCTTCTTCTTCTTCTTCTTCGTCGTCTTTTTCTTCTTCTTCTTCTTCTTCTTCTTCTTCTTCTTCTTCTTCTTTGTCTTCTTCTTCTTCTTCTTCTTCTTCTTCTTCTTCTTCTTCTTCTTTTCTCCCTCTCTCTCTCTCTCTCTGAGATAGAGTTTCTCCATACGCCCTGGCTTTCCCGGAACGTGCTCTGTAGACCAAGTGGCTGGCTTTGAACTCAGATCCATCTGCCTCTGCCTCCAGAGTGCTAGGAGTAAAGGCATGTGCCCCACCACCCGGCACTTTTCCATTCTTAGTAAGTGTTCCCTGTATCTAACCATGTGTCCCTTATCCAGTTCTTTACCCTGAGACACAAGAACTTGGAAATCATCAGTGAGTGACCCTGGGACTCGATGCCTCAGGTGCCTATACCACCTCTAGCCACCACTTCTGTGGGGTTAGGGCGCTAGAGCACCCACGGGAACATTTCTTGCCTCCCATTTAAAACTGTGAGGTCATATCACTTTTATACTTAAAGCCTTCCAATGAGCCAAGAGCGGTGGTACCTATCTTTAATCCCAGCATTCAGGAAGCAGAGGTGAAGGCAGGAGGATCTCCGTGAGTTTGAGACCATCTAGCTAGGGCTACATAGTGAGACCCTGTTGGAAAAAACAAAAACCAAAAACCAAACCAAACCAAACCAAACCAAACCAAACCAAACCAAACAAAACAAAAACCCTTTTCCTCATCCCATTTGCATAACATCCCACTCCCCTATTTGTTGCAAACACTAAATCTGCGGTTTCATGGGGCAGGGGCTTTGTCCTTTCTAGAACAGTGGTTCCCAGCCTTCCTAATGCTGTGACCCTTTAACACAGTTCCTCATGTTGTGGTGACCCCCCTCGTTGCTACCTCATAACTGTGATTTGTCTACTGTTATGAATCATAATGTAAATATCTATCTATATGTGGCTCCCAAGGGGGTCATGACCCGCAGGCTGAGAACCACTGAGCTAGTGTCTAACAAGCATTACTTTCAGTAACTGAGTGATTGGTTCCTTGTAGGACACCGTACTTACTCCCAGTGACTAGCCTGGCTCCGCTAGGGAGGAATGCGGAGGCTGAGGGTGTGTGGTATTTCCCATCCCTCTGCCCTTTCTTCTACTCTGTGAACTGGAGGTGTCTGATGGGGCCAGTGTAGAAGGTGAAGACCTGGTTAATGTGAAGGTTGGATCTGCTCTGCCAGCAGCTGGAGGCAGAGGGGATTTATATAGAGACAATTGGGATTAGAGCTGGAAAAGTGCCTGGAAGTAAGAGATTGGAGGCTGAGAAAGCCAATGCTAGAAGTGATAAGGAAGGGAAGCGGCTGGGTAGGCAGATGTGTGGATGTGAGGTCCGGGCACTGGGAAGGGGCACATGAAGAGAGCCTGTGCCCTAATGATGAGTAGGTCAGTGGGGATGGATTCATGGACAGCTAGGTGGGTGGGTGGGTGGATAGATGGATTCATGGATAGCTAGCTAGGTGGGTGGGTGGGTAGATGGACTCATGGATAGCTAGCTAGGTGGGTGGGTGGGTAGATGGACTCATGGATAGCTAGGTGGGTGGGTGGGTGTGTAGATGGACAGGTGGAGAAGCAATTGGTGAATGGAGGGTAGGTGAATGAATGGATAGGTAAACAGATAATGAGCAGGATAATACAATGCTTGCTCTGTGCTTTCTGTATCCCTATTGCAATTTTCATTATCAATCTTATTTAAAGTTATTACACTCTTAGAAGAGGCCATTTCTGTATCCATCTGCAGATGGAGAAACAGTGTCTGGAGACTCTTTTTTGCTCCCTTCTCCTGCCTTGGCCACTTACTCTTCAGTTTCTACAGCTCCCCACCCCCATTCCTTCTTCTTTTTTCAGCAAAAATAGTGTCCAGGAGGGAGGAAGGAATCTCCTTTTGAGGCCTTATACTTTAAGAGCAGGTGAGACCAGGTTTGAATCCTGATGTACCAGATAAGGTGGTCTGTCCTGAGAGGCTCTGCCGGTCCTGGAATCCAAGGTGAAGGCAGGCTTAGGACATGACTTATCTCCATGCCTTCAGCCTGGGAGGGGAAAGAGACAGGCTAGAGAGATAGACCTTAGTGATGGACTGCTCAGAATCAAGTGGGAGTCTGAGCCAAAGTCAAGGGAACAAATGAGAAAGAAAGCAGAGACCCTGGCTTCCCTCCTGAGTAGAGGTGTCCTGTGGACCAAGCCATAGTCCAAGGCATTGTAGCAAATCAGTTTGGGGTGCTGCTTACATTCCTTCCTTTTAAAGTGGGGAAACAAGAAGAGCATAGTGGATTAGGATGACTTTAACCCCAGCACTGGGGAAACAGAGGCAGGTGAATCACTGTGAGTTCACGGCCAGCCTGGTCTATATCGCAAGTTCCAGGGAGGTACATAGTGAAACCCTGTCTCAAAAACAACCAAACAACCAACCAACAAAAAGGCAGAGTAGTCAGGTGTGATGGCACACACCTTTAATCCCAGCACTCTGGTGGCAGAAGCAGGCAAATCTTAGAAGTCAGTCTGATCTACACAGTGAGTTCCAGGCCAGCCAGGGCTACAAAATGAGACCGTGACCAAAAGAAAAAAGAGACAGTTAATAGGGAAACAGGTCTTCCCTTGAGGCTTCTTTGTGATGATTCTATTCAGTTACCAGTCATCTTGGTACTGTTTTAGGTACGAGGGACACAGCCGTCAATACAACAAATATTCCCGACTTCCTAAAGAAAACTGGCAATTACCACAACAAATCAGCAAATTAGACACCATGTCAGGTTCGGATTAGTGAGCTAGAGAAAAACAAAGCCTTGGAAGGAACCCAGGGCGGCAATGGTACAATTTACAATTTTGTATAAAGGAGCCAAAAGGAGCCTCCCCCTTGGGAGGGGATGCGTGAGCAGTGACCCGAAGTAAGTCATTCAGAAGTCTGGAGTGCGTGGTGTGTGGGGCTGCTGTGAATGCAAGGGCCCTGGAGTAAGGCTCCATGTTCAGAAATAACTAGGAAGGTGAGAAGGAGGGGATGGGAAATAAGAGCTGAGGGGGATGAGGGCCTTCAGGCTGGGGCTGGCTTTTGAGCTGAGAAAGTTTTTTTTTCTTTTTCTTTTTTTTTTTTTTTTTTCTGAAGATGAACCCAAGGCTAGCTAGGTCTGAGCTGCATCTCCAGACACATGGAATAGAAGATTCAGGGGGCTCCCCTAGCCTGCCACGTTCCAGGAGAGGCTGTTTGCCCTGGCGCTTGCAGCATTCCCTTCTCATGGTACTCGGACTCAGCCTGCCCCCCCCCCCCCCGCAGTCTCACCCCTTCATGGCTGTTGTCTCACCAGGCCTTCACTCAGACCCTGAACCCCCGACTCCCACCCCCAGGCAAGTTCCTGGGCTTAGATGGCCTTGCGTACTAAGGTAGGATTCCAGCTCTAAAATGAAAGGAGATTGCAAGATGGGCATAAAGGCTACACTGTGGAGTGTGATCAGGGTCCATGCTGCCTTCTGAAACCTGCTTTTCCATTGGCAAAATCTGTGGTCAGTGTTTTCCCACAACAGGAATCCCCAAGGACCGGCACAGTACAGTCGGGAATAAACCGAAATTGTTCAAAAGCAAACTGACCAAATATCTCCCTCAGACTCCTGCCACCCTCTCCAACCACGGAGACAGGAGCTGAAGGGCACTGGGGAGGCCAGCGGGGCGGCCTGCACAGTGGGGCTATGTGCTGACATAGCCCTGAATTCCTCATCTGCCTTCCCTCACTGCACTCATTTTGTGTCTAAGCCCTGGTGTGGCCGAAGGCCCAGGAGGAAGCCTGGGACAATAGTGCTCAGTCGGTCTCTGACCTCATGGCCCTACCCTGCCTGCCTGATCTCACCATCACCTCACCCCACATGCCTTGATAAGCTGCCTGGAGGCCCCCACTCAGATCCTGAGCCCCCCACTGCCACCCCCCAAGACAGAGTCCTGGCTATGGGCACCCTCCTGTAAAGTAGCACTCACGAGCTCCCAGGGCAACTATGCCTGGCTCTCAGTTTCTATTCCATAGGGAGACTGTGTGAGACCCTGCCTCAAAATAAAATGATTTTTTTTTTTTTAAGTAAAAAGGGTTGGGGTGTAGCTCAGTGGTAGAACACTTGCTTGGCCTGTGCCAGACTTTGGGTTCCATTCCCACACAGCTGCAGCAATAAGGACCATAGACTCTGTCTGAGCATGTACAAGCTTATTTCTTGTTCCCCAGACAGTATAGTTATGGCCGCAATCCACACAGCATTCACGCTGTATTCAGTATTGTGTTCTTATTGATGATGAAGTGTATGGATGGGTGAGCACAGATTTTGTGCAAAGTCTGCCCTCTCTTCTCTCAGGCAGCTGACACCTGAGGGCTTGGGAGCCCTTGAACAGAACCCCGCTGGGCTCAGGGCACTGCACAGCGGAGGGCTTTCTGAGCACTCACTTTGGAGGTAGTGGTTCCATGACCGTGTGACTCTGGGCTCAATAGCTCTGGGCCTCAGTCTCCACATCTTTAAAATGCCATGTCAGGAATGGTCTGGCGACCTGGAGATAATCAGCATGCTGGCAGCGGGGGTGATTGGAACTCCATAAGATTTGGGGGTCACCAAAAGGAGGAATGAGGGACCAGGTTCAGTTCAGTCATTCCAGCTGTTGGCCTCATTCTAGAGCCCCTTCCTTGTGGGTGACCTTGCTGAAGAACCCAATGGAAAGGCCCTCATTGACCCCACTCTTCCCTATGAGTACCCATTCTGAGTACATGGTGGGGGACATGGTCAAAGGGGCCTCTGGAGTGGCCAGAGGCATAAGAAGCCTGATCAAGATGGTGGGGTGGGAGGACCCTGTGGGTAGACTAGACACTGAAATTCTGGGATCAAGTGTCTGCAGCTTCTTGGGCACAAGGTGGGCAGAAGCTGCCTGGTCCCCAGGCTTAGACACACCCCACACCTGAGTTCCCTGGTGGTTATAGAGATTTGAGGGCTTATGCAAGTGGACCTCAAGATGTACAAGAAGATAGGCTGGCTCAGGCCTTGAAGCACACAGTGACAAGGTCAGGACCAGAGTGGTGGAGTATGGGTTGAGGGCCTCATGGTCAGTGGGTCCAGGACCCCGACGCCATTGCTTGAGGCATTTTCTCTGTGCTGTTGGCCTTTCCTGAGAATCCTAATTTATCAAACAGTACTTGGGACTCCAGAGGAAGCCAGGTGACCATAGCGTTTAGAAATGTTTCTGTAGCTGGTGTGGTGGCTCTGGCTATGATCCCAGTTGCCCCAGAGGCTAAGACAGAAGATCTGAAGATCTAGGCTAGCTTAGGCAACTTTGTGAGACCGTCTCAAAATAACAAGTAGCTGAGTGGAGAGCACTTGCCTGACATGTGGGAGGCTCTGGGCTCCGTCTTAAGTAACACGCGCACACACACACACACATGCACACAGACTCACACATGCACACAAGAAAGAAAGAGAAAGAAAGGGCATGAGTGACATGAGGAATGTCACCTTCACCCGGACATGCTTGAGGTTTGGCCACCATGAACTGGAAATGAATGTGAAGGACGTTTGGAATCTCCAGCGCTGGGTGGGGCATGACTTCAGTAGGTGGCAGTACCAGGTGCTGCTGACCGCTGGGTCTTGCTGCTTTGGTTTGTGGTTGGATTTCAGCTGAAGGTTAGTAGAAACAGTGTTATGTCCATTCCGGTGCAGGCTCCTGAGCTCCACCCTGCACCCCTCTCCAGAGCTTCCCAACAGGAATGGCCAGCAGCACCAGCAATTCCATAATGTAGGGAATGACGGTGACAGAATAGCAGTTTGTAGAATTTATGGAGGCTTGCCATGTGCCAGCTGCTGGACCACCTGCTTCCTCCTCATGTGGCCCTCACCATAGCTCTGGGAGGCAGGCACTAATATAGTGTAGTCTGCCTGGCAGAGGAAGACCCTGGGACAAAGAGAGGCTTAGTGAGTTGTCATAGGTCACATAGCTTGTGAATGATGGGGCTAAGATTTGAACTCAGTCTCCCAGATCCCAGAGCCTGAGCTATACCTTCCAAGAGTGGAATGGCCCAGAAGTGGAGTATAAGAGATGAGTATGATGACACATGTCTGTCTAATCCTAGCACTTGGGAGATGGAGGCACAAGAATCATGAATTCAAGGTTGTGTGTCTACCCAGCAAGTTCGAGGCTAGCCTGGGCTCTATGAGGCCATCTCAAAATACAAACAAAAAGAAAAAAAAAAGATGTATTTGGCCTACTTACTTGTCCCTTCTGAGTCCTTTATGTTCAACAAGGGATATTTCATCTCTAGGTCCTATGACACTGTATTCACATCTTTATCTCTAGCCAGGTTAGTGGGTTTCAGGTTCCCCCACACTGTGGCTGGGCTAGCTTGAGGGAGGGCTTCCTCCATTTCAGGCATCCTCAGTAGTCCTATGATTAAAAAAAAAAAAAAAAAAAAAAAAAAGGGTCAAGATGCTACCAGGAAGCAACCCAGGGCAAAAGGGTGGTGGTACCTCGGGTATCTCTGAGGTCAGCCAGCCTTCTGGTCCAGGGCTGTGTGACAAGGGCATGCTTGAGAGAAGACATGGGCTCCCTGGAGTTCCTGTAAGATCCAGGCCATTGTTGTATTTATTAATCACCACAGACAGGATGGGGCCACACAGCTAGCTGCTCCAGGACTTAGGGAGTAGGAAGCGTCCAGTTTATGGGGCTGGAGTTTGAGGTGAATCTGGGAGGTGAGGCCACGTGTTTACCAGAGGAGAGCCTTGCTAGGCAGGGAGGACCAGAGGTGACAAGCAGGACTCTACAGGAGTATTTCCCAGAGCCATGATGATGGGTGCCTGCAGAGGGACATGGTGGGACCTGAGGGTGTGTGGGCCCACTAGAGACCACCAGGCGAGATTCTTCAGCAAGCCCCGCAGCTACCCACTGCTCGCTCGGCTGGGGCTTTCTCTGTGATGTCTTCTGGGTTCTCTGTGCTGTCTAGTCACTTACCCAGTGAGTGGTCAGAGCATGACTCGGGCCTTGGCCACTAGGCAGCATCAAAGTACTGGATGATGCAGGGACCCCATGGGGCACCACATCTGTTCTGTGACTGAGAAAACTGAATCTGTGAAGACATGGACCCTGGAGGCCTGTCTCCTTCCTTTCCTAGGTCTGTTCCTTAGCCCAGACCAAGGATGTTCCTATAAATAGGAGCCCCAACTGGCTCCTAGGGCTAGGCCTCGGGTGGCCAGCTGACAGCTAAGGGGTCGGGTCCTGTAAAGACAGCTGTGACCCAACAGCTTTGCAGCCCCGTGCCTTCTGTGCTCAGGCTAGCTCGGCTGATCACCAACCCCTCGGACCCATCACAGAGCAGTGGTCCCTTAGAAGGACAGCCCCTGGCACACTGAGGTCTAGAAAACAGAGGCTTTGAGCTGGCTGTCCTCCCTGAAGCCCGAGTCTGTCTCTCGCATAGAGAATCAGCCTCAGAGAGGGTCCCTGCAGGCGTGGCCTCAGTCTCCAATTAAAGCAGGGGTCAAGCTGGTGGCCAGCTAGCCTGCTTCCCCCGCAAAGACTGCCAAGGCCCTGAGAAGCCTGACCAGCCATCCCAACATGCTCAGCTAGACAGGACTCCCAAGCCTTAGTCTGGATCAACTGCTGTGTGCTGGTTCCTGGAGAGATATGAACAAAGGGTTCTACTCACAATGGATCGGACTCCTGAATGAAAGAAAAGAAGAATCGTTCCACCAGATCCATCTGGACGAATCTTGGTTTATTGGGGTCACTTTCAGGAGCAGGGATGATTCAAAGGTGGCTGTATCGTTAAAAGGTCCACCCCAGCATGGATACTAGCCTCATGGAAACTGCATCCTATCCTAGCTGAAGGCAGCTCAACTTCAAGAAATCTCCGTTCTCTAGCAGTTGCTCCCCACTTACACAGGCTTTGGGAAGAGCCCTTGAGGAGGACCTTACTAGCTTGGAGCTTTCTAAGAACACCACAGACTCCTTCCGCTTAGCTAGTCTGAGGAGCCTTTCTTCCCTCTCTTGGAGGGAATGTTTCAATATGGGGCAAATAATGTAACACTGATCCTGGGGCAGGCAGGAGAACCAGGCCATAGGGCAAGGGTACAAGACCGGCTTTTGACCTCCCTGGCCCCCCAGAAAGATTGGTCTCTCCCCATCACTGTACCACTGGCCTTTACTCCACTAGCAGAGTCTTTTGCATGATAAAAAAAATGTTCAAGCAATCAATGCTTTCAATATCGAATTCAAACCAACCGGCTCTGGAGCTGCAGGATGCACCGACATGCCTTATGCCTGCTCCCCACCTCCTCAACTGAATGGAACCCATGGGAAGAGACCTCATTGGGCAACCCCATCAGTACCATAGGTTCCCACCAGGCAGGAATACGTCCAGAGCCCTTGGGAAGCAGGTCAAGACACAGAAGCGAACGGAGTCAAGGTCCCCTCCCAGGACACAGTCACAAACACTCATGTCTATGAATTCCTAGATTTTCAGTTTGCTAATGCAGATGGACTTCTAGCTTTTCTTATCATAAACAGGACTCCCAGCAGCCCCAAATCGGCCTACCATCTTCTTTCTCAGGGAAGCAGAGTATTTTGCACAGTCCTCTCTTCATGTCAGGATGAACACAGACCTCTGTTGGTCTGTGTAGACTTACCAGAATGACTTCTATTCTCCTTGAACCCATGCTGAGGAAGGAGGGCCAGGGTCCAGCTGTGGGGGTAGGGGGGCACATTAGGGCAGAGGCCCATGTCCTAGGAATGATGGCCCCATGTGGGGACCACCTGGAGGATAGCAAGCAGGAGGCAGTGCCCATGGGGTGGAGAGGGGCTGGATAATTGGCCAGATTAACCCGCAGGAGGCCTCCTCGGGAAGCTATTTTTAACTCTGAGAGACTGAAGCCACTTCCCTCCCTCCCTCCCTTTATTGCCCTTTACTTCTGTCCTCCTGGGGCCTGAAGGCCTGGAAGCTTGTCCCTTTAGAGGAAGAGAGGAAAGGGAGAGGAGAGTCAGCTCTCTACTGTAGCCCATGTGACTTCACTGGGGCTGCAGGCAGACTCCTCAGGCTGAGGAGGGAAAGGAAGGAGGGGCCTTTTGGAAGCCCTGATGCTCTTTTGAAATCCACAGCTTCCACAGTCTCTTGAGAATACGGAAACATTTCCTAAATTAAAGCAGGGTTTTGGCTCACACTCAAAAGCCCAAGGGTAGATCTGTGGAGCTCAAAAGGCCTGTCTGGAATATAGTTCCTCTCAGAACCTCAACTCTGCTTTCTTCAAGGTGTGTGTCACTTCAGGTGGTGGAAGTGTCCACAGGTATCCCTGCTACCAGCAAGCAGCCCAGGGATACAGGGTCCCTGCTTTCCCGCACCTGCCACCTATCAGCAAAAGTCCTGGGGTAGGTTTTCTTTTGTTGGCTTTGATCATATACCTATCCCTTAGCCAATCACTGTAGTGCTCACTGCTGGCCTTGGGGATGGCTGAGGCCCACAGGCAAACAGGTAGTGGGGTATGGGGTGGGACTAGATGAGAACACGAAGAATCTCAGAGAGAAGGGCCTCAATCAAGGCAGTACGTAGGTTGGTGATGTGTCTTAGAAGTTTCACCGCCTGGACAAGAAGAGCCTTGAAACCCCTGCCTCTTGACGCCTATGAGTTTGACTCAAGCATGGTAGAAGGTTCTTGGCCATCAGCCTGCCTCCTGGCTGCTGCATCCTGGACACTAACAGCTGCTCCTCACAGCCACAGCTCCAGGGAAGCAAGAGTAGGGCCTAGCCCTGCCCGGGGAAGCAGTCAGCTGCCAGCGCTGCCAGCTGATCAATGTTTGCTTCCGGACAGGTGGGAGGGGCCGTGAACTCAGTGTCTTATTCTCAGGAGGATAATGGTTCCTGAAGTCCTGTGCCTCAAATCAATGCTTTTGGCTCAGCCAGAAGGCCACGGGTACCTGGGCAGGGGAAGGGCATATGTGTGTGTGTGATGGCATGTAAGGTTCCAGCCTTCCTCCATAGCTCTCCTGGAGACAAGGTCCCTGTCCATGCTAAGCTTCTTCCTGTCTAATTGGGATGATATCTGCCATCTATCACCTCCAGTGCAGGTTGGTGGGTGTTTACCTCTACTGTGTGATACCTGGCAGACATGCAGCTGGCACTGGCCATTATAACCATCACTATTATAGTTGTCAGCAATGTGTATCTTGGGACAAACGGTGCTGAAGAGAGAGGCCAGTTTAAGGGCACAGCTCTTGGGCCTGGGCTCTACTCTGTGGCTCATAGCCTGAGTGATAGGCCTCTTTCCAATTGACTGATTGCCTAGACTGTGGACAGGGCTCAGGCAGAATGCCCCCCTGTGCCTTTTGACTTCCTGCCCATGGCTGCTACCACAAATGCTTATCCTGATACCCATGGGCACAGTTCTTTCTGACTCTTTAGAAGGGGTATCAATCAGAGGCAGGATGACATTGGAGTAGAAGGCCAGGCTTATTCCCCAGATAGCGAGACACACACACACACACACACACACACACACACACACACACACACACACACACACACACACAGAGCATCCTATGACCATGCAGGTGATTTAAATGTGTCTATGAGCACTGGGCAGAGCAGAACTGTTCATGAGTGGGATCCTCCACTGTTTTCCTCATTCTTGTTCTGGAGACACAGCCACATGCCCATGGTACCTGCCCTGGTCTGCATACAAGGACCTGTCTTTGATCTCCTGGAACTGGTATTGAAGGTCAGGGAGGTGAACAAGAAGCCAGACACCTGGGAACAGGGCAAAGCAAGCCAGGGGAAGTAGGGATGTCCTAGTGGTGATCTTTCCCAGGGGAATCGGTCAGGAGACGCCCTGAAGGAAAGCAATGGGAGAAACAACATTCCTGCCTGAAAGGTGAGCAAGTGGCCAGGACAGGTTAGGGCTGGTGGCTGGCCAATGTACCCGGAAGGGAGGGCATGTAGTGCAGGAGGGCAGAGGTTGGGCCAACATCTAGGATGAGCAGAAGAAATCCTAAGTGGGCCCCCTGGAGAAGGTGTTCCCAGGGAGCACAGACATGAAGACAGACCATTTGATTTCCGTAGGAGCTGGTTATTAGAATTGCTGGCAGCTGCTGGGCAGAGAGGCCAATGCTCCCGACTGGTATCTATGGGGACAGCATACCCAAGCCTTTGGGACATTTTTCCGGATGGCTTTGCTGTTTTGGCTGTCCTCATGACAAGGAAGGGGTTTCCAAAGGAGCTGATGGCCTCCTTTGACTGCCTCAGCCTGAGGCTCTAATGGCACAGGGCTTGTGGCTGAGAGAATGGACAGGGCCCCAACTATATGCTTGTCTGAGGGGATTCACTCAGATTATTGATAGCCAGACAGGCCCATGGGACTGCATGCATGTTGCAGGACAACTCATTCCCATGCCATGAAAGGCAGGAATTGTTTTTCAGTGCTTATGGCCACCCATGTTTTACAGAGAAGGAAGCAAGAAATGTGTCCATGGGCCCCGAGCTGGGAGCAGCTTTCCTGGGACTGGGCACATCATTCTTGAACACTCCTTCCATCTATTCTGGAGCGAGGCAGGATGCTTTGTGTGTGTGTGTACATGTGTGTTGGGGGGGCAGGGATGACATGACCCACTCTGTCCACACTTGGAACCCTGGTGAGAAAGAGCCTTCCTGTATGGCTGCCCTCTGTCCTTATATCTTGAACATGGACATGCTCTCTATGGAGAGGCTGTGAACATGAGTCTGGTAGAAGACTCATACTGTCCTGGAAAGAGAAGTGATTTTGACTAAGAAGTGAAGGGGGCCGGAGAAATGGCTTAGAGGTTAAGAGAACTGGCTGCTCTTCCAGAGGTCCTGAGTTCAAGTCCCAGCAACCACATGGTGGCTCTCAACCATCTGTAATGAGACCTGGTGCCCTCTTCTGATCTGCGGGTGTACATGCACACAGAACACTGCATACATAATAAATAAAATATTTTTTTTAAAAAAGAATGAAGTTGGTCCCAGAGTATAAACTGGAGGGTGGGATGTGAGGTCCACAGGGCAGTAGCTATGGAAATCAGTGCCACTTCTCTGGTAGGCATTTTTTGTCAGATGTCCTTCCACAGAACACTTGTCCTATCTGTGAAATGCATCTGATAATAGGTCCTGGGGGGAAGACCCCCAGTCCTGGCTTTACACAGGCCTCTGAGGCTCTTGTCCAGATAGGCAGCTGAAAGTGGCTATATATGTGCCTTGCGTCCCACCCTAAAGCCCCCCTGAACTCATTACAGGAGCTCAAGATCCTAGTCCTGGAGCTGGGTGTGGCAGCACACGCCTTTAATCCCAGCACTCAGGAGGCAGAGGCAGGCCGATCTCTGTGAGTTCAGGGCCAGCCTGGTCTACAAAGGGTTCCAGGACAGTTAGGGCTGTTACACAGAGAAACCCTATGTCAAAAAACAAAGATCCTAGACCCAATGGAGCCCCATAGTGTTCTGTCCATTTTTCTATCTACCAGCATGCTGTGAGTTCTTTGGGGGTGTCTCTGGTGGAATCCCCTGAGTGTGACGTGGATCTGCTCCCCCTGAGAGGGTAGAGAAGCTTGTGGGCAGGGGAAGTCTTTCTCCTTCCGCCTTCCTGCCTTTGGCTTCTGGGCACCAGGGCTGGGTAAAATGGAGCAGGGGCATCTGAGCCATTTTCCTCCTTGGTCACTCAAGAGAAGGTGGAAAACAGGACATCATGTGCCTGACCAAGATAGGCTGGGGGCCTGGGGACCTGGGGGTAGAGACCCTGGGGATACCCATTTTCTCCTGATTGTAGTCCTGAACAGTGGCAGGACAGGGAGGCATGACCATCTTAAGGATACATTTGGTCTGAGACCCCCTCCACCAGTCAGTAGCTCTGTGACTAGATAAGCCACTATTCCTCTGTGCCTCAGTTTCTTTGTCTGTAAAGTGGGTCAATGGTTGTACCTCTCAGAGCATCATAATAACAGCAAAATCACTCCAGCTAAGACCTTAGCACAGAGGCCAGCATTGATTGAGCACCCAAGATCCACCAGCTGTTTTACTCAGCTCCCCTCCCATGTTAAGAACTGTACATACACTTATGTCAGTTAACCTACAGAGTAGTCCTGTAATGCAGTGAGCCCCATAATGTCCATGTCACCACAGGGAATCTAGACACTGAGTGTTGAAGTACCTTGCGTGCAGGATTGCTCAGTCAAAGGAGGTGGGGTAAGCACAGTCTGAGGCAGGGGAGTTTTCTGGGGATTCTGGATGACGAGTTGGCTCCCTGGAGATAGGCTGGTGGCTTCTGCCGAGCTCTGGATAAGCTGCCAGAGCCTGGGCATCTGGGTGACCAGAAAGCCATGCCTCTTGGCTAGGATCCTGCATCTAGTGTCTCTGCTATTCAAATGCATAATTGTATTTCACATTAGAGGGGAGCTGGAGACCAAGGGGCTGGGGAGTTTTGTGAAGCTTGTGTTCTGGCTGTAGACCTGCCTTCTTGGCCCAATTCTTCAGCCTTAGGGTTGAGCTGGGGGTCAGCCCTGTGATAAAATGGGATTTCCCTGAGGCCAGCTAGGGTGATCTGTCTGCCAGGCTGAAAAGTCCAGGCCCTGCAGGAGGCAGAGATGTGAGGCTCAGACAATAGGCTCCCGGAGACTGGGAGAGCGGAGTACCAGGGGTGCCTTCCAGACAAGAGTGGGCAAGGGGAGGGGAGTCACATGGAGTCAAATCAGTAGAGCGGCTGGGAGGCGGAGCATGGAGGAGAAAGCAAGAGACGAGAGCTAAATACAACCCAAGATGGAAAGAAGAGATGATATTAAAGAGGGAGGGGTGTGCATATGACCCTGTGCTTGATGTGCAAGGGGAATGCATGAGCTCAGAAGCCAGCCTGTGTGGATGTGCCCACTGATCCCACTCCACATGTGCATATGTGACTATGAGTGCACCTGTGCACCTTAGCCACTGGGCTCCTCATCACATGGATTTTGTGCAGGTGACGCCTGAGCTTGGTATCCTGCTGTGTGCAGCCGGTCCAGATTCCCTTGCTTGTGTGTATAGTCTGAATATATGCTCGCCATGCACCTGTGTGTGCGCGTGTCCCCGAAAAGATGTGTGTGTGTGTGTGTGTGTGTGTGTGTGTGTGTGTGTGTGCCACGCGCGTGCGCGCGTTTGTGTTCGCGCGCGCGCCCCAGTGCGCAAGTGGCTGGTGCGTGTGGGGGGCAGCTGGGGCCAGGAGGGGCCATCGGGCCAGACTAGGGCGGTGGTGGGCGGGATCAGCGGCGCCGCGGCGCAGGGCGGGCGTGCTTTTGGCGGAGAGTTGGAGGAGTTGCCGAGCTGGGCTACTGTGGCAGCGGGGCGCGGAGCTGGGTGCGCGCAGAGCTTCTGCCTCCCGCCGCCTCCTCGCCCTCCATTCCTCGTTCCCCGTCTTCCCCCGGCCACGCCGCGACTGCGCTGCCACCGCCTCCCTGGGAACGGTCGCCGGGGGAGGGGGCCCTGTGCGGTCGAAGCCGGCTGGGAGGTGCAGGACACCCACACCCGGTGCAGGGGAGCGCGCCCGGCCCTGCCCGGGGATCAGATAACTGCGGCGGGGGAGGGGGTGGGTCGGCAGTGCTTGTCGCGGGACTGAGCGACAGAAGCCAGTGGCGAGCCCGGAGCGAGCGCCGAGGGGCTGGGGGCGCCGTCTGGGCGTGCGCCCCCGACCCATGGCTGGCTGGTGGCGCCCGGCGTCCGGGAGCGACGCGCCCCTCGGCGTGGAGCGCTCCCAGGGGCTGCGCTGAGGCGGCGGCGGCAACGGTGGCAATGCAGCCAGCGCAGCGGCGGCCGGGACCGGGAACGGCCGCGCGGAGCTTGGAGGACGCGGGACGCGCCGCGCCCCGGCCACTGACCAAGGTAAGAAGGCGGCCGCGGGCGCACGGCCCACCCGCCCGGCCCCAGCTCCCAGCAGGCAGCTTCCCGCCCCGGGTGAGCGCGGGGTGGTGCAGCAACAGGAAAGGTGAGGCAGAAGGGCTCCTACTGTTCCTTTTCTTTTTCTCCTCTCCAGTCCGTGGTGAACCACCAGATGAAATGCTGACAGCGAGCTTTTCTTCCACTGCCATGTTTCGGGCTACAGCCACCAGGGAACTTTGCTCCGGGCTAACCTCTGTCCCTGGGTGTGTGTGTTGTGGGGTAAGGGGGGGCACTCTCAGAAACTTTGAGGAGCTCTCGATCCCCCTCCTTGGCCGGCTTGATTGAGGGGGCTTGCAAGGCAGAGGGCGGAGCCACTTTTGCGCGCGGCATCGGTCCTAGGCGTGACCTTACCCGAGAGACCTGTGATCAAGATGGGGTATGGAGTGGGTTCACAGGCTCGACCAGGGAATGCTCCCTGCTAAGACCTGGATCTTTGGAGACATTTCTTTCCTACCGCCTGTGCTGTCATGGAGTAAAAATATTCTGGATGTGGTTCTTCACCATCCGATCAGCCTGCAAGTCCAGGGGCCTCGTTTGCTTCTTAATGTCTGTCTTGAGAAACCATCAGGGGCTCAGGGCAGAGGTGTCTCTCCTGGAAGCACAGGTCTGTTTTGGTGTCCTGTAGGGAACTAGACCCTTTGACGGAGGCAGCTGGAGCGGAGAGCCCTAGAGAGCTTCCAGGAGAGCCGAGGCCCTTAAGAGTGTCCCTGCCTTAGTTTGTGCACATCTCATCTGAATCCCTTAGAACTGGTGCTGGAAATGGAGCTCCTAGCAAAGTGTCTCTTTGTGAAGGCCTCAAGTTCTGGGAGGTTCTGCCTCCCTACTGCGTGGACCTGGTGGGATTTGAGGCTGCCATTCTGCCAGTTCCCCGAGTGTGGTGCTGCCTTTGGTCCTTTCTAGTTCTTCCTCACTAACTGTACCCAAGGCTCAAGCTGGCAGTAAAGATCTGGGGACTTTCTGGCCCTCGCATCCGTCTCCTGAGCCCTGGTTAGGCGACTTCAGCTCTCCGGCTTGCCTAGGCGCGCGCCCACATACCACTGAAATCAGCTGCCGCCTCCTCCAAGGTGGGAACCCAGAAGGCTTAGCCTCCCGGCCTTTACACCTTCTTTGAGAGATGAACAAAAGCCTGCCCTGGCTGCTGTCCCTCCTGACTGGACTCCAGCCTGGCACTGCACCAGGTGGCTGATTTGAGACCCCCCTCACCAAAATCTGCCCATGTGACAGGAGAGAGTCAGGTTGGGGAGGCAGATCTGAGTACCAGGCTCCTCCTTGAAGACCCATTCCTCTGTATTCCCAGAAGAGTCCCCCCAGGGCCTGTAGGAGGGACCCCAAAGAGACTTCTCAATAAAATCATCCACTGTGTTCAAAAGGTCCCTCCAACTAGTCAGGGGACACAAAGTTCTCTGTCATAGCAGGTGACCCTGGATAGGCAGAGCCACTTGTGAGAATAAATGCATAGCTGTGTGCATATGGCCCACTGGACCAGCCTCAGCATAGTGGAGATGGGGAGAGGCTCAGACATCCTTGGGGACAAGGTAGGTGGTTCTGATGTGTTAGACAGCAGAGCAGGACCATCTTTCCCACTGGGACACTGCTCGATGCATGCAGTGTTGGCACAGGCCTGGCATGTGTGAACTTCAAGCCTTTGATTACCTAACTATTCTCTCTCCTGGGTTGGGTGGGCACCATGGAGTGGTAGATGAGTCCTCTGCCACCAGGCTCCCTAGGCAGGGTCCCCTGTAGGTGTGTGTCTAGTGGAAGTAGAGGTTCAGGAGACTGTGCTGTACTGGGAGAGGTATTTACTGCGGGTGCTTCCAGAGCGGTGCAACATGTTAGGCCAAAGCAGAAGGCTTGTTTTGTTTTCCTCAAATCAGAAGGCGTTTCTGCCAGGACTACCCTGTCTCTGCTCTGCCCCAGGAAGGACCAGGTAGCACTAAGTGGCCCGCTAGCAGTGAACTAACAATGGCAGCGATAATAGTAACAACACTGGTCCTGGTGGCCCCTCTAGGCTCTGCGACACGGGCCAGTGCAGCCTGCAGACAGTTTCCTCTGGCTCAGCCAGGCCTCCAGTGCTTGGGGCCATAGTTGGCACGGCCAGTCATGGCACCCAAAGGCCTTGGCACATAGCTAGGGTGTGAGTGACTGCGTCATCACTCCCAGCAATCTCTGTGGTCTTTGCCAGCCCCCAGGCAGGGTCTGCTAGTATACTGTAAGGCTTGAGAAACAGTTCTTCTCGGTCCTCTGCTCCTAACTCCTGCTCTAGGCAAGACCCTTCCTGCAACAGATGCAGCTGGTCCCGGTGGCTGGGCCTTGGCCAGGGCTTTGCTGTGAGTGAAACATGGGCACATTTGCCCCTCCCCTCTGGCCTGTCATTGGAGCCCTGCCAGAGACTGACACAGAGGAGAGGCAGGCAAGGGGCAGCTCACAGACAGCAGGAGGGGCAGGCTGAGCCCACCTCTTGGGAGGGTTGCTGGGGAGCAGTGGGTGAGGCGGGCAGGCAGCAGGGAAAGACAGTGGAGAAGGCAAGAGTGAAGGGAGCTCTCTGGACCTGGGCTTCCGACAGGGCCGCTGATGCTTCAGAGGAATGGTTGTGATGGGCTTTTCCAGAGGAGCTGGCCCCAGGAAGGAACTGAGGGCCCAGAGCTGGACCAGCTCATTTAATTTGTTAATGGCCTGCCATTGCGGAGGGCTGTATTGGCTCCATTATACGGATGGGAGTGGAGGCCAGGAGGCTGTGGAGCTTCTCTGTAGCCTGGGTGCTCCTGACCCAGAGCCTCGGGCTCTCCTAGGGACAGGCTGCACTTCCTGCCACTTGCAGACACATTTTTCTGGGGGCATTTGTGTGCTGGCCTAGCCTCCACCCCAGGCAGTTTCCACTAAGCTCTAGGGCCTGCCTGCCTTCCTGGCTCCCAGCGAAGGCCTGGCACAAAGTTAGCGTTCTGTAAATGTTCTCTGAGGCCTCAGTGGTGGTCTTCTTGTGATGTGGCGTGAGCTGGAGTGGGTGTGAGGTCTGGAGTGTCTAGCATACAGAGACAGTAAGTGACTGTTCAATAAGTAAGTCTGTGTAGGGAAGATTTGGTTTGAGGGCAAATGGGGGTGCTAGGGAGGTTGGCGGAGCCAGAAACACACATGCTTCTCCTGGCCTCAGTTTTGCATCCATGAAGTGAGACTGAAGACTAGGTTACCCAGAATGGAGGAGGGGAAGAGAGCCTTTGAATGTGCCTCTAAGAGCAGGGCCAGGCTCAGCAAAACTGGGAGCCTTCAGAGGGGACCCCATGAAGGAGAGCCATGAACATTTGGTGCCTAAGCCTTGGGGATCTCATTGCAGCCCAGTCTTCCTTAGGCCACGTGGGAAACCTGATAGAGAGACATGGGTTTCCATGGACATGGCCTCAGATGCTGGCCTCCTACTCTGGGCTGGTCTTTATGCCCATTCTCATCCACCGTGATATCCTAAAGTTCAAGTTGTCCTGCTTGGCTGCTGAGGTGACTACAGAGGCAAGGTGAGGCTCTGGGGACCTAGGAGACCCCGGCCCTGTACCCCCATTAGCCTTTAGGCCTATAGTACCGGACACAAGCCTGGCTGGCAGACACAGGAATGCCTGTTTCGGGTGCCGCAGCAGCAGCTTTACTCTTGCTGGGTATCAGCTGCTTCTTGAGTTGGTGGATGTAGCCTTGTGGGTTTGGCTTGGAAGCCCCCTAATATCCTCTCCAGGCTTTGGGCAGCTGAAGGGTCCTCTCTACTCCTCACCTGAGGCCTGATCTCCTTGAAGAACTCAGACCTGGAGATGGCTATAGGATACACAGGAAAAGGTATGGAGTGGCAGGCCATGTTGTTGAGTACCTACTGTGTGCTTGACCCGCTCTGGGTGGCAGCCCTTCAGAATGGTTCCAGTCTGGCTTCACTCACGGCACGCTCATGCTTCTGCTGAGATTCATGTCCTTCTTGCCATGCTTTCAACAGGCCAGGCCTGTCCTGCATCAACCAGGGCCCACGCATGTACCATTCCCTATCTGGACCACCCCTTCCCAGAACTGTATGTGACTCTTTCCTTTCCACATTCACATGCTGCCCCAAATGCCACCTCTTCCCTGCAGCCCACCCCTCCCCATCACAGCCACAAAGCCATGCTGGCCCCCGCCCCCACTGCTTTCTCTCTATAGAACTCAGAGCCATCTGCCTCGAGCGTTTTATTTTCCTATTTTCTCTATTGTCTTGGGCTATAAACTGGAGTTCAGGGATTTGGTCCTGTTGTCCCACAGCTGTGCTTCTGGGGCCCGTGGCAATAGCCAGTGGGCAGCAGGTGTTCAGTATATACACTGGGTGGCTGTGTGGTCTCAGCTGTGGGCTGCATGATATGCGGTATTTGTCTTGTAGTGGCAACTGTGGTCCATCTATCTGCAGGTGGGCATACAGAGCCGAGGGAGGGGCCAGCATAATCCTGAGCTTGTTGTGGAGTTCGAGGCTGAGCTGGGATCCAGAGCTTTGCTCTGAGCCCCTGCCCTGGCATCCTGTGGCTGAGCAGGAGGAGTGGAATCTGGCTGGAGCCTTTCTGCTTACGGTGTCCTATCTGAGCCTGGCTGCCCCTAGCTAGGAACATCCCCACCCCAGCTACATGGGAGTAGTTAGCCTCATCCTAAGTGTGAGCACCCTGAGGCCAGGAGAGGTGGCTTTTGGCTCCTTGCTGGTCTCTTAGCTGGTGGGTCTTGCTACCTGCCTTCCTGTTCAGCCCGGCCTTGACCAGTGGCATGAGACACGCTGACTCCCATTGGCCACTGGTGTTTGGGCAGTCTATCTTGCTTTATCATTCCAGTCTCCTGAACATGGCCTCTATGTTTTATATATATTTCGCTTCTCAAGTTTGCAGTGATCAACTTCAGGAGTGTTTGTTGGAAGAAAACCTGATGTTTTCTTGTGGTCAGCATGTGGCCTTTCCTTTCTCTCCTGGATGTCCCTATGGCTTCCGAAAAGGCCGAGCTTGCAGCCTCTTTGGTGACTGGGTGGGTGGGGTTTGGGGTCCTGTCTTTTGAGGCTCACCTGGAGGCAAAGGGACCAAGTCAAGGTTGAACTGGAACCCTGGGCAGCTCTTCCTGCTTCCTTCTGGAGGGGGCTGGTGTTGTGGTGGGGGTAACATGGCATCCCCATTGTGGGAGTGGATCCCCTGAGGCCAGAGAAGGATCTCACAGCCCTTTAGAAGTGAGTTGGGTATCTCTCCCCTCCATGGCCTCTTTTTAGCTGTATGGAGACTTGGTGATGGGGTGGGGGGGGGGCTGAAGGGAAGCTGGGGTGCTGGGTTATATGAACTGGTAAGTCTGAGAGAACAGTGAAGAGGTCTAGAGAAGCTATGGGGACCAGGCCAAAGGCATGCCCTCACCCCTGCTTACCTCCTCCTCCTTCCAGCTGCAGCTCAGGCCCCCCTAAGCTGGCTGCTCCAGCCCTGCAATTCTTCAGCACTTAAAGCAAAAATAAATCACTGCCAGCAGCTGGCGTTCTGGGTGGCAGCAGCCGCACCACCCCCCTGCCCCGACCTCTGCCTCTGGGCTTCTGGTTCCAGGCCAAGGCCAGCCTTCCACTCAGGCCTGTGAGAGGATGTGGAAGCCTGTGGGGGTTTGGCATGGCCTGGCGAGGTCACATGGAAGGCACAGGCATTGTTGGCCCCTGAGGCTCTGGAGTCTCTAGCAGGAGAGGGAGGTTCCATTTCAACTTGGTAGAAATTGACCTGGGAAGGCTAGGGCAAGCTCAGGGTGACCTGGCCACCTGCTGTCATAGAGGCGACCCCTTCTCATATTCACTACTCTCTGGTTCAGCTCTGGGCATCTCTTTCTCTTCCATTCCTCCCCTTCTCAGAGAATCCTAGAGGTCTTGACTTGTCAAGTGCTATGACGCAGGCCCTGAGGATGTCAAATTTTAGCATCATTTATACTTTCAACAAATAGCTTTGGGCGCATGCACGTGCTATGCCCTGTGCTGGGAGGCTGGGGCCGTGGATGTACACAAGTCCTCCCTTTGCGGGGGCACCCACGGGGCTGATATCTCTGAAGGTGGGGGAGTATAAAACAGACAAGCAAGGAAGAAATCATGGACTTGGTCATATTCCTTTGTTAATTATTACAGTCTTTAATTACGGGGATGTTGCACGGTACAATTAAATAGTAAGAGTAGAAAATGAATCCCTTCTCGGTCCTGCCTTCTCTCCCCCCAAAATGCTTCGTGTTTTCTGGTGACTGTCTTTCTCAGTGCTTCTGTAAATGTAGCTGTTTCTCCCTTCCTCTCCCCAACCCCCACCCATGTATCCCCTGGCTCCCTGCATCAGGATCCTGGCCATGTGGTGCTCAGTGCCCACTGGGCCCAGGGTTCCATTCCTGTCTCCAAGATGAGGGCTGAGTCACCGAGTCTGTGGATCCTGGTTGTGGAGCCTTTGAACTCACAGAGCCATTGAGTTCACACATCACGGGTTCTTTGTGAAGTTTTACCGGTCTGAGGCAGGGAACCTGGAATTGCAGAATTGGAGCAGCTTAACCCCCAGAAAGGCTCTCGGTCCTTGCTGGAGACCTCCTTCCTGGGATCCCAGGGAGTTTAGACCATCTAGATCCCCAGAATTCTGGTTCAAAGAGTGTGAGGTCTGTGTGTTTTAATCTCCCCCAATAGCTCAGCTCCCCTTCAGCTGTCCAGCCCCCCAAGCCTCTGAGAGATCTAATCTGTCAGTGCTCTGGGTCTTAGGGCTGGCCAGCTCCCTCAGGACAGAGCAAACCTTGCTTGGACCTGAAGGGAGGAAGTGCACAACACTTTTCCTTGAAGGGGGATGTCCCCTGCTTCCCTGTCTACCCTTTTCTTGAACTTCCAGAGAAAGCCCCCCCCCCCCTGTGGTCTTCAGGTGGGGTCAGTCATCTGCCTGGGGTTGGACTGCCTCTGCTGTGAACTCTGCCTCTGGGTGCCCACCACTTGCTTGGTCCTCTGCCATTCCTGAATCTTGGTTTGAGGTGAAGGAAGACCATGCTTAGCGATTGTATGCTTCCCTGGTTCCGGGAGAGGTGATAATGACCACGGACGTGCTTCTGCTCTAAGCCTCAGTTTTCCCTTTTGTGAAATGGGCACCTGAGTTTCCCTTCTCTCAAGACATCATCCTCTCCTGCCCTTTGTACTTGGCTCTGTGGTCAGGGCAGGGCAGGGCGGCTTCCTCTCCTCGTTACCCTTTCTACTGTGCAGCCGGAGGCTTGGCTATGCCAACAAGTTACCTGCTGGGCCTCAAGCTGTCAGCAACACCTGTTTGGTCGAAGCAGCCAGGCCCTTTCCTGAGCCCTAGGAAACCTGAGAACCAACAGGAGTGTCCCCAGAGCTCCTGTGGTAGTCCTAGAGTGGCCCAGGCCCCTAGGCCTATGTGACAGAACATACCCACATCCCCTCTCTTTGCTTTGCTAAATGTGAGCTGAACTGGGACTGGCCAGTATAGCCATAACCAGTAGGGGTCTAGGGCTTAACCTTGTAGCAAATGCCTAGACCCACAGTACCAGGCTCTGTCCTCTCCTGACCCAGATGCCTCCTGCTGGCCCTCAGCCCAGCTGTAGCTGAGCAAAAATACCCTAAGTAGGTACAGGTTGATAGGGAATGGATTTGGGGGACAGGGGTGTGATAGTGATCAGGAGTTCTGGGAGCCTTTGCGTGAACCCATGCCTCAGACTCTGCCTCTGTAAAATGGAAACACTGGAGCCAGAAAGGCAGTTGTTTCCACATACCTGGTGTTCTGTCTGGGGCAGGGATGAGTCTGGGAGAAGGCAGAAGTGGTAGCAATAGGGAGCACAAGACCCCAGAATGGTTCAGTGCTGCTGTGTTGGGAGTTGAAACAATATGGCCTGAGTCTCTTATCCAGAATGCTGGGATTCAACCTGCGTTGACTTTCAGAATTGTTTTCCAGGTTTTAGTATATATGTGATGAGATATCTTGGGGAGGCAACCCAAGCCTGTACACGAAATCTGTGTGTTTGTTTCATCTATAACTTATATACAGAATACAGAATTTTCTTGTCATTCAAATCTCTCCCCCTATTCCTCTCCTTCTCTCTTTTCTTTCTCTCTCTCTCTCTCTCTCTCTCTCTCTCTCTCTCTCTCCCTCCCTCCCCCCCCTTCAACTGGGAACAGAACCTAGGGTCTCATACATGGCAGGCAAATCCTCCTCCAGCACCAGAAAAGTAAAATCTTAAAAAAACAAAATCCAGGCCAACAAGATGGGTCAGCCCATAAGGCACTTGCCATGTAAGCCTAACGACCTGAGCTCAACCCCCAGAACCCATAAAAAGGTGGAAGAATAGAACTGGTGACTGAAATTTGTCCTTTGACCTCCATAGGTGTGACGTAGTACACATGTGCACACATGCATGCACCACCACCACCACCACCACCACCACCACCATTTAAAGAGAAAGAAAAGATGTACTTTTTGGGCCGTATCCTTTGGAAACACGTAGTCTCATTTCTGCTTAGCTGACTTGCTTATTCTGATGTATTAACTTCCTAGCTCTCTCTGATCAGCCTCGCTGTCACTGTGCCTGGGCCCTCTAAATAGATTCTGGAAATGGCTGGGGATGTGTCTTTGTGATTCTGAGAGCCTTTCATGGTGTCACACTAGTCTAGAGCCACCTCAGCAGAGCTCGTGCGTGCGTGCCTTAGCCACCTGATGCCCCTGTTTGACAAGACAACTTTTGACAGCAAAGACTTTCCTTTCCCTTGGTTTAAATGTGTGACGTTGCCCAGGCTGGCATCTTCCTGTAGCTCATGCTCTTTTGGGGAGAGTGTTCTCAGATCTCCATCCTACCCCACTGGTTGGTCAGCGAGTCAGATGGTTAGTGTCTACAACAGTGTATCTCTTCTTGTTCTTCTGGGCCTTCACAGCTGACCCAAAGTACAGGGAGCTGACACTCCTCTGCAGACTCCAAAACCAAGGTTCAATGACCAGCCTCTCTCCATCATTCTGTGTGATCAGAGCTTAAGGGTGGCATCCATAGCACCTGGGTTTCTCCAAAAGCTCGTTGTCATTGGACCTGTGGCCCAGACTATTCCCTTGTCTGCTACCAGGCATATCTCTGTGGAGATGTGCTAAATTGATACCGGTGTCCATAGCCCTTCCCCGCGCTCCAGGCTATTACCAGAATATTTGAGGGGCGGCTCTGGCATGACACATGATGCCAGTGTTTCTTGAGAAGTGGTGTGAGATTTGGCATCTACAGATAACAATGAAATGACTGTTACCAGATCTTTTGGTGCCGGGCACTGTGTTCAGTGCCTTCCAGAAATTATCCCATTTAATTCTCAAAGTGTCCTGGACAATTGAGGGTTGAGGTTAGGGAGGCAGATGGCCAGCCCAGATGTCA
>NC_050450.1:49127592-49169782 GCF_903995425.1 Onychomys torridus
TGGAACTCAGGAACCTCTTCCTTCACGGACCTTCCTCCTTTCATAGCCTCAGCAGCTCCTTCTTTGCTCAAGTTCTTCCCTTTGCTCCAGTGTTTTTCTTATGGACCCAGCACTGTCCACTGGTCGTTAATCTAGCCCCAGGACTATAGTGCCCCTGTGGGGTTCCATGGGATCTGGTAGACATGGGCTGTGGGGGGCTTCCACCTTGTCATTTCACAACTGATGGCAGAGTATTGTTCTGTTCAAGGCACTGGGCCTGAACAACCAAATCCTTCAGAACTCACCTCACAGATGAGGCCACAGAGGCCAGGGGTACACAGTTTAGTTTCTGCATCTGTCTCTACTCTCACATTGAACAATGGGACCTTAGTCAAGGACGGTCTCCCAGGGCTTCGCTGAAGCCCTTGATCCCCGGAATGTGGTTTCTCCAAGCTCAGGGTTACCATCCTCAGTGTGGGCACTGCTAGTGACCAATGATGGCCTTTGCTGCCCTGCTTACCATGCTGGGGTAGAGAAGGGGCTGAGGATGGGGCTGTAGTCTATTCCAGTTCTCCAGTATCTGCAGGTGTTTCCTCATAACCAGTTTTCTTTTTTTTTTCTTTTTTTTTTGCCAGAGCTGAGGATCGAACCCAGGGCCTTGTGCTTGCTAGGCAAGCGCTCTACCACTGAGCTAAATCCCCAACCCCTCAGTTTTCTTGTTTGTAAAAGTATGATGTCTGTCTCATCCTGCTCTTTTTTGTTTGGTTTTTCAAGACAGGGTTTCTCTGTGCAGCCCGGGCTGTCCTGGAACTCACTCTGTAAACCAGACTGGCCTCCGACTCACAGAGACCGGCCCGTTTCTGCCTCACCTCCGGATCACACTGCTCGTTAAGGCTTTGGTGGGGGAATTGGGACAATCTCTAGATTGTTGTTTTGCAAACCTTCAGGGGGCCCCTGCTGTGCCTTCACTGTGCTGGTGACTAATGAGCAGTACCAGAAGCTCAGCTGGAGGCTGAATGGTGGGAAGGGTGAAGACTGTGGGCTGGCTGTGGACATTCTGGGAGGGATGGCCCAGCAAGAGCCAGGAGGTGTGTGCTGTGGGAGCTTGTGTTGTCAAGGGGGAGCCGCCAGAAAACATCCATCTGTTTCTCCAGAAACTTTTTGCACTGTAAGGCCTCCAGCAAAGTATGTGCCCCCAGTGTGTCCACAGAAATTATGGTAACTGGGGTAAAGATGGAGATATTTCTCTATGCCAGGCTCATCACTAAACTTAGGAACCTGGCGATCCTCACTGCAATCATGCCCAGTTGCTGCTTGTTACATGTGGGGAAGCAGAGGCAGGGAAGTACAGTGACCTGCCGAAGATTTTACCATGACCAAAAGGCAGAGAGAGCTTGGAGCAAAAGCTGGGAACTAGCCCAAAGAGGAAGAGAGCATTTGGGGTCTGGTGGAGGCAGAGAAGTGGTTGGAACCACTCTATGGAGTGGGTAAGACCATCTCCAGAGTGTGGTCTGCCCTTTCTTGCTGTGTGGTACAGGAACAGCTAGGCTGTGGGCCTAAGCAGCCAGCCCCAGGTGCCCACTGTTGGACCCGGGTCTCTGCCAGGCCTGGCTTCTAGAGCCCTGAGAGGTAGGCAGGGGTTGAGGTCACTCAGAGGTACCCACTACCCTAATGTGGGCTGCAAAACTCAGACTTCTGTCTGTCAGGTCCCTGGGAGAAATTTTCAGCAGACACCAGGAACACAGGCTCAGAGAAGGCACCTGGGGACCTAAGACTACACAGCCAGGGAGTTCCAGGGTTGATCTTCAAAGCCTGCCTCCTGCTCTGTGAACAGTATACATGACAGTTAGTTCTCATGACTACATCAGCCCTCACAGGGGAGTTAGTCCTCACAGGCAAGGTCACTCTAGCTCTGTGAGAGTGGCCAGGCATTCCCATTGGTCTCCAGAAAAGCCAGCAGGATGCTCTAGGGAACGTGTGGGGGGCGGGGCGCTCAGAATGCTCCTAAGCAAATGTTGATGTGCAGAGCCTGTACTGGCCTGAGTGAGGGGCCGTGTTTTTGAGAATGGTAACTGTGATTTCCATCCAAGGTTGCTGCTCTGATTCATGGGCCCTTCCCTGTAGCAGGAATCTTAGATGGTCTTATTAATAAACTCAAACCCAAGGCCAGTTATTGGGGTGAATGCTGGAAGATCAGAGAAGCAGAACAAACCACAGCTTCCTCACCTTACCAGTTCCTCAGCTGATCCTGTTTCCTCAGACTGGAAGCCTCTCTCAGTCCTTATATCTGAATGGGTCTCAGCTCCAAAGCCTGAAAGCTTAACAAGCCAAATGCTTCTAGTTTCTGGCCCTCACGCCTTATATACCTTTCTGTTTTCTACCATCACTCCCTGGGATTAAAGGCGTGAGTCACCATGCTTGGCTGTATCCTTGAACAGATGGATCTCTGCATCTGGAATGCTAGGATTAAAGGCGTGTGCTACCACTGCCTATCCTCTATGTTTAATATTGTGGCCGTCCTGTTCTCTGACCCCAGATAAGTTTATTAGGGTGCACAATATTTTGGGGAACATAATACCACCACACTTCCCATTTGTCCTGTCCTCTTCCAGGGCTGGTGGATAAACTGTACATAGAGGCAGGTGACTTCACAGGGGAGGCCACCATCCCTGGTTGTGGCTCGGGCAGCAGTGGGGTCTGACTATCCTGAGTCATGCTCAATTCCTCAGGATCAGCTCCCTAGATTCTGCAGGCAGGTGTTTTGAAGACTCTAGCCCTGGGGTCACAGTTCAAGGGGTTACCCAGGGCCTGAATATCCATCAAAATCACGAGTCTACTTCCTTTCCTAGCTGTGTGACCCCAAGCAAAGTCTCTCTCTAGTTCTCTGAGCTTCCGTTTCCCCATCTTTAAAGTATTATAACAGTGCCAACCCCACAGGGCTACTCAGAACCGAGCTAGAGAGGCTGAATGATGAGGTCTTCAGGACCCCGACTCTAAAGCCACTGGCTCTGTCTCTTTGGGGCTCTCTAGCCCTGGGTGAGTCCTTTGGCGACTCTGAACAGCAGTTTTCTCTCTCAGGTTAACAGCAGACTCTCCCCTGCAGGCCATGCTCTCTGCACAGAGGGTAGCAGCCTGGGGAAACTTCTGTTGTTGTGTTGAAGATTCCAACCACAGGCTCTTGGGCAGCGACCACCTCTGAACCCCAGTTTCCTCAGACACAAGAAGAGGCATTTCCCAGCTGTCGCTGCAAGACTGGAGGTTACAGCTGCCACTGTCTGCAGGGAGTGGCTTGTGGGTGGCGGGTCTCATCCTGAGCACTCTTATCTGATGGAACATAAACAGCATGCAGGGTTTCAAAGCAGGACGAGGGAAATGTCTGCCTCTGTCCCAGCCTCCTCACCCAGAAGAGGCAGCTGAGGCTATGAGCAGGGTGGGGGGACAGACAGGAGATGGAAGCTTGTGAATAAATCACCACATGATCTGGGCTAATGCACCGGCTGTGGACAGCATGCGCAATTAGTGCGTTAATTGTCAGCGCTGGTGACTTTTGTATAGGCATGGCCCAGCATGCCCGTGTTTACAGAGTGCCAACTGCCTTCCGAGGCTCAGTAACCCTGGGAGCATGTCCCCCCCTCACCTCCAGCAGCATTACCCTAGGGCACTTTCCTCTGTTGGCTATCCCTGAGTGGGCTTCTTAAGCCTCTGAAAGGACTCTATACCCAGGGTCTCAGCGAGGCCCACTTGGCCTGGGGCTGCTGGGATGACACCCCTACCCCCAATTCCTTTTCTTCATGCTTCTTCTTTTCGTGTTCAATGCTTGGATTTTTTTTTTTTTTCTTTTGAACCAAAGCTGTCCCAGACTAGCTAGATACTGCCCGTTGCCATGGTGACCAGACCATCTCTCCCACCCTGCAGCTTTGCTTAGGTTGGGTGTGTGCATCCTCCCTACTGCATCACCCTGAACAAGGTGTGCATGTCCATGCCTGTGTACACACATGCGCAAGAGCAGACATAGAGTCCCGGTGTGCACAGCACCACCGGTGTGACCAGATCTGCTCTCTGGGAAGGCACACACACAGGAAAACAGACATACTGCACACACGGTGAGAGCTGTACACTGTCATGTTGGCCTCTGTATGAGGCAAGAGCTGTTGGCCAACTGTGCCAAGTGTTTCCCAGGCTCCACCCCGCACCCGTTCCAGCACCATAGCTGTCTGCACGCACAGCTGTGGGTGAGTGTGCTGGCTTGTGGCAGGCAGCTCACAGTACTCAGAGTAGAAGGCCGGATCACAGGCCCTGACACCTACAGCACCCTGGAGGTCCTCCGAGGGTCTTCCTAGGCCTAGCGTCTGGTGCCCCCTTGGGGCCACGGACCATGCTGCCATGCTCTCCTAGCTCAAATTCCCTGTGTATGCTTCCCAACCAACTCCTGAATAAACTTTTTGCACTCAAGCCCTTGTCCTGATCTTGGGGAATGTTCTAGAAGAGCATGCACCATGCCTCAGGCTATATGTCAGTAAAGATGCCACATATAGCTGGGAGGTGGTGGCGAACACCTTTAATCCCAGCACTCAGGAGGCAGAGGCAGGCGGATCTCTGTGAGTTCGAGGCCAGCCTGGTCTACAGAGTGAGTTCCAGGAAAGGCGCAAAGCTACACAGAGAAGCCCTGTCTCGAAAAATCAATTAAACAAAACAAAAGGTGCCGCATGTATCAGTGGTGGTGTGAGCCCTGTGTGTACACTACCTGCTGTGCTCTCCAATCTGCTCCAGGCACTGAGCACAGAGCAAAGCCATCAATCCTCCAACTGCTGTGGTAAGGAGGCAATATGCCCATTTTAAAGATGTGAACACTGAGGTGGCAAAGGTTAATCACATATACCATGCCTTTGAGGTGGAAGTGAGCAGGCTACAGCAGGCTACAGCAGGCTACAGCAGGGTGCAACCGGGAGCAGATATAGAAAGAGTACCCCCAACCCCCCAGGCCTAGCATCTTTCCAGAAGGTGCAGCTGGTAGGAAGGCAGACTTACTCACTTGTGAGCCTCACTAGCTGCTCCAGCGGTGTGCCTTGGTGACTTCACCCAGATGCCTAGCCCAGGTATGATATGACTAGCCTGCTTAGTGCCCAGAGGTTTCCCTTTCCCAGGGGGGCTCTCAAGGCTGCTGGGAGGGCCAGGCAGTCATGAAGAATGAAGCTGTCACTCTCCTGAGCTGAACAGGAGCAGGCTTTTCCTGGGCCTCTCACGACTGAGACCTGCTCGTGAAACCCCCGCTCCCCACAGATGGACCACTCCCTTGAACTCTATGCTGATGGGCTGGGGCAGCAGGGGGTAGACACCAGGTCCGGAGGCACCAACTCAGGCGCTTGGCAGCCTCTGCCTCCTCATGGCATCAGTTAGCTACCTAAGCCCTTGCTGAGAGGCGCACAGTCCAAGAAGGCTTCCTGTAGGAGGTGGTACTAAGCCAAGCCTGTGACCAGGATTTCTGCCAGTGATTCTGCGCTTCTGTTTTTTTTGTTTTTTTTTTTTTGTTTTTTTTTTTTTTTTCTGGAGCTGAGGACCGAAAACCCAGGGCCTTGCACTTGCTAGGCAAGCGCGCTACCACTGAGCTAAATCCCCAGCCCCGACTCTGCGCTTCTGTACTTGCAGCTCTAGAGCCCCAAATCCCTACCCCTGCCATGCCAAGGACTGACCAGCTGGCTGGCTGTGGGTATGGTGCTCACCCTTTCTGAGCTGCAGGTTCCTGTCTCTGTAAAGGGTGGTGGCATGTGTTGTACTCTGATGCACAGAATCACTTCATTGGGGTTAGAAAGCACAGTGTTAAGAAGCTGACTGACAGGTAGATGTGAAGTTAGAACATCATGAGGGGACCCCCTTTTCACCTGTGAGGAGTGAGGTTCCTGAGTCTCATCTTTAATTGGAGCCCTCAAGAGCAGCCCCATACCACGACTAGACAAAGTGCTGTTGACACCCCCTTCTTTGCCTCCTGGAAGGCTCCTCAGTTTCATGTTCTTTCTTGGGCGCTGGCCTGGGAAGGACTCTGAGGTGGAGGTGAGCAAGCTGGACCCCAACTGTGGATTTGATCTGGGAGACTGAGGATGGTTCATGTGTCCAAAGGCAGGGCACCCAGCTGCCCTCCCAAGGGACCCCTGACCCCCATCCCACCCTCACTCTTCCTCATACTGTGCTCTATGCAGCCCACCTTCGCCTCGGAGCTTTTGTTCGCTTTACTGTCTGCCTGGAGCCCCACTTCCTGTCTCATAATCTCGGCCCTCTCCACCCTGGTAGCCATCCAGCACCTCCTGAAGCCTTGTCTCGTGCACTGGTGGCTTATTCTGGAATGCCCCCCCTCCCCAAATATTAAGAGGACCAAGCCTAACTCTGTGAGTTCGAGGCCAGCCTGAGCTCCAAAGCTACACAGAGAAACCCTGTCTCAAAAAACAAATAAACAAACAAAACACCCAAATCAAACCAAACCAAAAACAAACAACAACAAAAAGAGGACCAAGACTTTCACTCTATTCTTGGTACACCCTGAGTAGGTCCAGCACCCAAAAACATGTCTTCAGGGTCAAACAGATGAAGGGATGAGCCAACAGGACAGACGTGGGTTCCAGATTGCCCTGTGGGCTCATGGATTGCCTTTGGTCCCTACCCTTTGCCTCTAGCAGTGTGGGGCACTGTTCACCAGTGGGGTGCGTTTGCCGTCCACTTATTCAGGATGCTTTTGCTACAAAGGTAACTAGAAGCAGTGAGATCCTTATTGAGATGGATCTGTAGATGAGGAAAGGAACTGCGTGGCGCTGCCTCGGCTAGCAGTGCTGGGGGCCAGGAGGGAGCTGTGGGCAGGGCTAGCCCATCCACCACCGACGGGGCCCCACACTTTTCTGTCCTTTGTCCTCAGGGCTTGGGGGCCGAGCAATAGAGAGATCCTGACTGGGTGTAGTCAGGTGGATTAGTTACTTTTCTTGGTGCTCTGACAAATTGCCTGTCAAGGAGAACACAGTCCATCATGGCAGGAGTGTGAGATGATCACATTGGGTCGTCAGGAAGCAGAGAGGTGTGTGCTGGTCCGCAGCTGGCTTTCTCCTCTTACTTAGTCTAGGACCTAGCCAATGGGACGATGCAGCATTCATTCAGCGTGGGTCTTCCCTACTCAACCAAATGTTTCTAGAAACATCTGGACACACCCAGAGGTGTGTTTCCATGATGATTCTAAAACCAGGGAAGTTGACAAGATTAACCACCACACCAGGTAGCTGTGTGTGTGTGTGTGTGTGTGTGTGTGTGTGTGTGTGTGTGTGTGTGTAAGGATTAAAGTGGAGGAAAATTTGGTGCTAAGCATGCTTAAATTGACCTTTGGGGACATTTCTCCTTACTCTTGGGTCCTCAGGAGGGCAGCTAACGGTATGGAAGAAGAATCCAAGTAACTCCAGGCATGGGTGAGGGCGTTCTAGAGACCAGGCAGACATGTCTGAAGATGAGAGTGTGGGAAGAGTATCTGTGGAAGTGGACAGCCAGCCAGCCAGATGCCCTGAGGCTGGACAGTGGGCATGGAAAGAATGTGGCATGAAAAGAATTCTGCTGCTGTGTTAAATGTAACCCTCAGTGGCATTATTGGCACAGGACAGATTCCATCTTCCTAACCCCACCTTTTGCCTCCCAGGCCTTATGTTGGGGCCCTTCAGGGGAGTCAGGCTCAGGCCTCATCCCCAGGGGAGGCCCTAGCCTGGTACAGTAGCTTCAGAAACTTAGGCTGGCCTGACCCTAGTGACAGAGTTCCCTAGTGATGGGGCTGGGTGTTGAAGGACCTGTAGGAGTTAGGAACAGAGATGAAAGGGCCTTGGATGGGGAAGTGAGCACATGGCAAGGGACGAGTAGGAAGTAGCCATCTCAAGTGTCACTCTGGGACAAGGAGTATTAATTGCTTTCGAACGTGAAGAAGGGGAAGCCAGCAAGCTCTGTGTCATTGGGAGAGACTGCCCCACCTGAGCCACTGTCTCTTCACCTTTGTCCTTTGTACTGTCAGCTTCTCTTCTGTCTCTCCAGCGTGCTCAACTTTGACTACTACCCTTCAGATTCCTGGGACACACCAGGCCACCGCTCAGCCTCAGGGCCTCTGTCTGGTCTGCCCACTTCTCACGTGTCTCTGCCTTATTTCTTCCTCTCTCAAGCCTGCTTGGTCACCCACCTGGACTTTCTGATATACTGAGCAGAAGTAAGGCCCAGAGTACAAGGCCTGAGAGATGTGCAGGGCGCTTTGGAAGGGTAGCAGGTGAGTTGGGAAACCTTGGAAGACTGCAAGGAGGAGGCATCTCGGAGTTTGAAGGATTCATTGACCTCTGACCAGCAAAGAAGGGCATTGTGCTGTGAAGGGCCTCTTGGAGACTGTGTCATGTGGGTTTTGAGACACTGCAAATCATGTGAGCCTCGTCATGGTGGCGCACGCCTTTAATCCCAGCACTCAGGAGGCAGAGGCAGGCAGATCTCTGTGAGTTCGAGGCCAGCCTGGGCTACAGAATAAGTTGCAGGACAGGCTCCAAAGCTACACAGAGAGACCCTGTCTTGAAATAACCCCCCCCCCCTCCAAAATCATGTGAGCCTCACTGGTATCTGGGACTCAACTCCATGCACTCTATCCACTGAGCACACAAATCATTTCTTAAAAAGGAATATTTAGCATTCATGCTTTGAAGACTTTGTGTATGTATAGGATGTACTTTGATTGTATTTACCCCCTCCTTCCGTCCCAACTTCTTGTCTTCTATTCATCATCGTCATCATTATCATCATCATCATCATCATCATCATCATCCTTATTATTAGTCATCCCTTTAGTCTAGTTAGTGTTGCCCACGAGCACACTGGAGATGGACAACTACTGCAGACATATCTCCACCAAGTGACTCTCGATCCCTCAGCAGCTGTGAGCAATGGCCATGCCATGTCATAAAGATGGCATTTGACAGCTCTCCTCTCCATCCTTTGGCTCTTATATGCTTTTTGCCTACTCTTGGACAAAGTTTCCTGAGCCTTGGATAGGGAGGTTGCCATAGACATCCCATCCACAGCTGCGCAATCACAATTACTTATTGTCTTAGTTACTTTTCTCTTGCTGGGAAGAGACGTCATGACCAAGGCAACTGAGAGAAGTTTATTGGGCTTACAGTTTCAGAGGGTGAGTCTATAACCATCAAGTCGGGGAGCATGGCAGCAGGCATGGCATGGCCCTGTAGCAGTAACTGAGAGCTTGTATCTTAAAATACAACCAGGGGGCAGAGGAGAGAAGGGAGGGAGGAAGGGAAGGAGGGAGAGAGGAGAGAGAGAGAGAGAGAGAGAGAGAGAGAGAGAGAGAGAGAGAAAAAAAACATTGGGAGTGATTGGAAACCTCAAAGCCTGTCCCTAGTGATGCCCCTCCTCCAACAAGGCCACACCTTCTAATCCTTCCCAAAGAATTCCATCAACTGGAGACAAAGTATTTAAACTTATGAGCTTATAGAGGCATTTATCATTCAAATCAAAATATTCTACTCTATAGTTCTCATAGTCTTTTGGACATATCATAATGCAAAATACATTTAGTCCAACTTCAAAAGTCCCCATAGTCTTAAGACAGTGTAAAAACACAAAGTGTAAAGTTTCTTCTGAGACTCAAGGCAATCTCTTAATTGTAAACCTGTAAAATAAAAAAAAGCACATGACATACTTGCAACATACAAAATACACATTACCATTCCCAAAGGGAGAGGCAGGGACCCAGTGAGGAAATACTGGACCATTTCATAACCCGTGTCTTCTGGGAGCACAATCGTTCTGCTAACCAGTGTTTAAACTTTTTAAAAAATATCTATTTTTACTTAGCTTACAAACTCATGGATTTTTTTTTTTTTTTTTCAAACTCATGCATCTTTGGTTTTGACTCACCTACTCCCTGTACTCTTCCGTCACCAACTCCACTTATACCTGAAGGACTTTCTCCTCTGAGTTCTTGTCACCCATGTTTTATCTCCTTCAGGTGTGTTGGGTTGGTAGTGGGATGTCCTCTGGCAATCCCCATGGGCTGATTCACTAAGAGCTCATTGAAACCTTGCGAGGTAGGTACTGTTACTGTTTCTCACTTGAGTGGCGAGATCATGTGCTTCTAGATAGCATTTTCACAGACCTTTCACTTTGGTTAAGCCTTCCTCACTTCCTTGTTACCCCACCCCACTCCATCTGAACAACCCTGGATCCCACTCTGTACTTTCCTTTTGCCTATATTTGGCTGTCTCCCCTCTCTTAATGTGTCGCCTCCCCCACACTAGGTCTGTTTCTGGTTTTTTTTTTTGGCCATCACATAACCTTCAAGTGAAACATACAAAAACAAAAGGGTTTGAAAACAGGTGAGAGAGAACATGTGGTGTTTGTCTTTCTGGGCCTGGATAAACTCACAAGTATAATTTTTCAAATTCCATTCATTTACCTGCAAACTTCATGATTTTTCTTTATTCTTGAGAATTTCATACATGTATACAATGAAATATGATCATATCCACCTGTATCTGCCTCCCCCCAATTCCTTCTGTACCTCATCAACTCACCTCTCAACTTCATGTCTTTTTTGATATATATATATATAAATTAATAAGTCCATTTAGTGTTGCTCATATGCACATGGCTATAGAGAGTATGGGAATTCAACCAGCAGCCACATCCTCAAAAAAGAAGGATTCTCTCTCCTACAGCAATTATCCACTGCCAATGGCTCCTCAGTCTAGGGTGGGGCCTGGAGGTCATTTCCTTTATCTGTGCTAGAATTTTGGCTTGATTGTGTGCAGATAAGCACAGCTTCTGTGAGTTCATGACAGCCATGCCATGTCTGTAAGACAACACTCCTTCTCATCCTTCAGCTCTTCCTTTTTTTTTTTTTTTTTTTTTTTTTGGTCTCCTCTTTTATGAAGTCCCCTGAGGCTTGGTGGGTGGGAGTGATGTAGGTGTCCTGTTTAGGGTTGAACACTCTGTCTTTTGTTCTTGACACTGTGACCTGTTACTGATCTCTGTAGTTACTGCTGCCCAAGACTGAGAGAAGTACAGGTCTATATGTAGAAACATAAGTAGAGAGCAATTAGACAGCATGGCCATTTAGCAAAATAACAATAGCAGGTTCTCCCCTAAGGCCCATGACCTTCTGAGCTATGGACTTTTGATCAGGATTTCAGTTCCAGGCATGAAATCCTCTCCTGTGGAGCAGGCCTCAGATCCTATCAGACAAAGGTTAGTTACTCCATAACAGTTGTACCACTACTGCGGCAGTAGGCACATCTTGCTGGGAAGGTTGGTATTGCATCACACAAGGTAAGACCTGGGTAAGACCATTGATGTCGTTCCCTCTCTCACACCTGTGTAGTACCTTATAGCCCCGTGAAAGCTGGCTAGCAGGGAAGAAGTTTCCAGGTCAGTTTAAGGTTGGCTTCTCTATGCCCTGCAGCCAAAGTGTGTGGTTTCTTCAGCAAATAGGGTCTTACTATGTAGTTATGGAGATAACCAAGAGCCATGGCAATAGCTTGTGGGTTTGTTTGTTTGTTTTGAGATAGGGTCTCACTATGTAGCCCTTGGCTAGCTTAGAACTCACTGTGTAGAGAAGGCTGGCTTCAAACTCACAGAGATCTGCCTACCTTTGTTGAGATTAAAGGTGTGCACCATGGTGCCCAGCTAGCCTGTGTTGTTTTGAAGACCTGTGGGATCTCCCCGACCAATAACTCCTAGGGAGCTATCCTATGCCTTGCACAATTCCACCTATGCAGGGTAATGCCACTCGAACTCTTTTTTAAGTTGTGTTTTGAAATTAACTTTCATGAAGCTATTTCATATATTCTTAGGGTTAACCCTCTCTGCTCCATTTTCTCACCCCTATCCTGGCTCAGTCCTTCAATCCCCATCCCCTCTTTCATTTCACGAGTTTTCTACTATCCCTCTAATTAGTTTTTTTAGTTGGGTTATGAGATGGCAGGCTTCCATGTGGTTATTCATGCGTCTTTCCCTTGGCTGTTCTTCCTCTGCACCCCTGGTTTCCTCATAATCTCATAACCCTCCACACTTAAGCCTTCAGCCTCCACCTCTTTGCTTTCATCTACCCATGATCTACCATCTCCCTTCCTGACTGTGCTCCCGTCTAGGGCTCCTTCCCAGTTTCCTGGCTTGTGCTTCAAGTCAAACACACAGAACAAGAGATTTAAGATCCGTGTATGAGAGAAAGCACACATTTGTCTTTCTGTGCCACAGTTACCTCATCCAGTATAATTTTCCACAGTTCCACCCCTTTCCCTGAAACGTCCGTGGTTTCGTCTGTCTTTGCAGCTAGGTAGTATTCCACTGTGTACATGTAACACATTTTTCTTATCCACCCGCCTGGTGATTGACGTCTAGGCTGACTCCATTTCCTAGCCTGCTGTAAGCAGAGCAGCAATGACCATGGACGTGCAAATGTCTCTGTCGTAGGATAGAGAGTCCTTCGGGTGTGAGTCTAGAGAGGCATAGCTGGGTCATAGGACAGTTTTATTTCCTGGTTTCTGAAAACTTTCTAGGATGATTCCCAGAGTGGTTCCACTAGTTGTGTAGTTGAAACTACAGTGGAAAGAATTCTCCTTTCTGCACATCCACGCCAGCATTTGCTGTCTTTTGGATTCCTGATGATGGCCATTCTGGAATCTTAATTCAAATTTTCATTTTCCTCCTGGCTAACTAAGAATGTTGAGTACTTTTTAAAGTGTTTCCCAGCCATGTGTATTTCTTATCCTTTTTGAAATTTTTTTGTTCAGTTCCTTGGCCATTTTTTTTTTTTTTTTGGGCTGTTGTTGTTTTAAGAGAGATTCTCTCTATGCAGTCCAGTCCAGGCTGCCCTGAAACTGCTAGTAGACCAGGCTAGCCCTGAACTCACAGATATCTTCCTGCCTTTGCCTCCCAGTGCTGGGATTAAAAACATGGACAACACACCTGGCTAGCCTATTTTTTTCATTGGGTTGTTTCTTTTCTTAATGTTTAGTTTTTTTGAATTCTTTATTCTAGACACAAATCCTCTGCCTCTGGAAAGGCAGTCAGGTCTGAGGCCAGCCTGGTTTACATAGGGAGTTCCAGGATAGCCAGGGCTACATAGAGAGACTCTGTCTCAAAAATAATACAACCAAATGCATAGCTGGAAACGTTTTCTTCATCCTGTGGGCTGCTTCTTAATGTGACTGGCAGTTCCTTTTGCCACAGAAGCCTTTTAGCCTCAAGAGATGCCACGATATTGCTAGTCTTACAGCCAGCCTGTGCAGAAAGTTCCGGCTGAGCCGGTAGGTAAAGAGCATCTCTTGATTTCCCTCTGGCAGTTTCAGGCTATCAGGTCTTCAGCTGAGGGCTTTGACCCATTTCAAGTTGAGTTTTGTCCAGGGTGAAAATGAGGAGGGAGTTCACTTTTTTGCACATTGAAATCCAGCTGTCTCAACACCTTTTGTTGAGGATGTCTTTTCCCCAGTGTGTGCTTTTGGTATCTTTGTCCAAAAACTAGGTGTCTGTAGTTGCATGGACTTATATCTGAGTCCTTAAGTCTATTCCATTGATCTCCGTGTCTGTTTTTGTGCCGTACCATGCTGTTTTTATGACTATGGTTCTGTAGTATAATTTGATCAGATGCTGTGATGTCTCCCACAGTAGTCTTTAGGCTTTTGTGCTTCTATGCAGATTTTTTGAATCTTGTTTTTACGTCTGTGAAGAATGGCATTAGGATTTTTATTTGCATTGCATTGAATCTGCAGAGTGCTTTTGGTAGGTGATCATTTCCCAACATTTCTTCCAATCCATAAGCATGGAATGGATGCTCTATTGTCTTCCTTCAGTGTTCATCACAGAGGTCTTTCATGCCCTTGGTTAGATTTATTCTCAGGTCATTTATCTATTTGCTTGTTTTTGTGACTATTGAGTGTGGGATTTTTCTCTGATTTCTTTTTTAGTATAATATTGGCATGTAGGATCTTTTTGTGCTGATTTTGTATCCTGCTTCTTTGCTGAACATGTTTATTAGCTCTCAGAGTTTTTTTTTTCTTATGTACATAATCTGTCTGCAAATAGGGAGAGTTTTGCTTCTTCCTTTCTGTTTACATATCTTATATTTCCTTTTCTTGCTGTTTCTCTACCTGAGATTCAAACACTCTATTGAAGAACAGTGGACAGACATCTTGTCTCACTCCTGGTCTTAGTGGGGATGCGTCGTATTTTTCTCTACTTACTGTGATGTTGGCATAGGTTTGGCACATGTCTCTTATTATATTGAGATGTGTTTCGTCTGCCTCTAGCCTCTCTGTGGCTTTTATCATGAAGGGATGTTGGATTTTGCCAAAGGCCTTTTTTTCTGTCTATTGAGATGGTCAGATGATTCCTGTCATTTAATCCATTTATGCAATGAATCACATTTATTGATTTTCTTATGTTGAACTATTCCTGCATCACTGGGGTAAGACCAACTTGCTCATGCTGTTGTTTTTAAAATTAAAGTTATTTTATGTGTGTGGATGTTTGCCTGCATGTATATTTGTGCACTGCATTTGTGCCCAGTACCCACAGAGTCCCAAATAGGGCATTGGCTCTTCTGGATCTGAAGTTACAGAGGTGAGTTGCCATGTCAGTTCTGGGAATCTAACCCCAGTCCTCTGGAAGAGCAGCCAGAGCTCTTAGCTGGAGAGCCATCTCTCCAGCCCCATGAATGATCTTTTTGATGTGATTCTGAATTTGGTTTATGGGTTTTTTTATTTAGGATTCTTACATCTATGTTCACCAGGGAGATTTTTCTATAATTTTCATTTTGTCTTTATCTGGTTTTGGCATCAGAGTAATACTGGCTTCATAAAGAGTCTGGAAGCTTCTTTCCTTTCCTATTGTATGAAATACTTTGAGCAGGATTGATATTAATTTTTATTGAAGTTCTGGTGGTGTTCGGCAGTGGCTCCATCTGTTCCTGGGTTTTTATTTTCTTTCTTTTGCCGAGAGGGGGTTTCGAGACAGGGTTTCTCTGTGTAGTTTTGTTGCCTGTCCTGGATCTCACTCTGTAGACCAGACTGGCCTTGAACTCACAGAGATCCACCTGGCTCTGCCTCCTAAGTGCTGGGATTAAAGGTGTGCACCACTGCGGCATTCCTGGGTTTCTTTTAGTCAGGAGGCCTTCTATTACTGCTCCATTCTCATTGGTGGTTATAGGTCTGCCTAAATTATTTATTTCCTCTTGGTCTTATTTTGCTATTTCAGAAATTAACCCATTTTTATAAGTTTTCCAAGTTGACAGAGTATATATTTTTAAGTATATCCTCATGATTCTCTGAATTTCATTGCTATCTGTTGTAATTCATATCTCCCTTTTAATCTTTAATGTTATTTATTTGGGTCTTTTACTCCTGTTAGTTAATTTGGCTAAGGATTTGTCAATTTTGTTTATTTTCTCAAAGAGCCAGCTATTTGCTTCATTAACTCTTTTAAAAAAAACAAAACAAAACAAAACAAACATATTCTTATTGTTTATTTACAGGTACGTGTCTGAGTGCATGTCTGTGCACATTTGGGTGGGTGCCTGTGGAGGCCAGTGGAGGGCTCAGATCTTCCTGCAGTGGAGGTACAGGCAGTGGGCAGCTGTCTGATATGGGTGCTGGGATTTGAACGGTGAGCAGCAGGTGTCCCCAAACACAAGCTATTCCTTCGCCCTCGTCTTGCTCATTCTTTGTATTGCTGTCTGGATTGGCAGTCATGGTCTTTCAGAGTGTCTAATCCACCTTTCCAGGCTCCTCGGGTCTTACTGTTTCCACACTAATAACCAGGCCTTATTCTGTCGGGCCTGCCGTCACAAATGGCTCGACCCTTCTCTCTTGCAGCTTTCAATGCCTTTCATTTGTCTTAATCTTAGAGTGCTAGTCATGGTGTGTCTCGGGAGGTTCTTCTCTCACCCTGTCTTTTCCTTGCTCTTAGAATGTGGCTGGCATCCCCCTCTCTCTGTTTGGCAACTTTTCTCCTTTAGTTTTACTGAAAATATTTTCTATGCCTTTAGTGTGGTGTTCTTCCCCTTCTGTGCTCATAATTCGAAGACTCAGTCTTTCCCGGGTTCTTCTCCAGAGGCCTCTCGTGTTCTGTGTGTGTTTTTCATTCTTTATCACTGATCTTCACTGGATAGTTCAGGTCTAACCCCTTCTCTTCCAGCCTCGATGCTCTGTTTCCCATGATGCATTCTGTTGCTGAGGCTGTCTCCTGAGCTTTTATCTTGGCTTATTGAGTTTTTAATTTCCAACATAATTTCAGCTTCATTTTTCTTCAGCAATTCTATCTTTCTCTTGAATTCAATTTTTGTATCTTGGATTGACTTCCTTGTTTCATCCAGCTTTTTGCATTTGTTCTCTTGGAATCCATCCATGCTGTCTTTAGGTTGTTTGAATGTAATTATCATTATTCTTTAAAATTCTTCATCTGGAAGTTCCTTCAAATTGTTTTTATTGGGGACCTTTGCTTTGGATTTAGGGATCTTTGAGAAAGATGTGTCATTTCTGTTTTCTTGTGTTGTTTGGGTTTCTATGCTGGAACTTGCCCATTCATCGGAAGCTAGTTTATTGGTGAGTTCTTTTTTTTTTTTTTCTTGTATTTTGTATAAATTCAAGTCCCCCTTTTTCTTTAGTGGTGGCATTTGCAATGTTCTGGAGAGTCCTAAGTCATAGTAGGATTGAGGTGTTGTTTCCCTCTGTGGGTCTGGTGTTTAGGGCCAGAGATCCTGTCACTAGTCCCTCTGGAGGTCAGGTTTTGTCCTGTGTCAGCTCAGGACTTCTGCCTGGGTCTGCAGCTTTCACTGAGTGGTGGAACTCCCCACGTATCTGTGCACCTGGTCCTCAGTCAGATCTGGTCCCCTCCTGGGCCTGCACCATTTCTTCCACATGTGGAGTCCCTTCCTGTGGGTCCCTTGTTTTTCTTGATAGCTGAGTGATAGTCCGTTGTGTGTTTACACCACATTTTCCTTACCATTCACCAGTTAGTGGAGAATTATCACTTGCATTTTGTCTTACTATGATAGGCTTGATAAGCAACACATAAATGTTCTTGAAGATTTATTCATTTGTATGTGTGTATATACTGGTGGCCAAAAATGCCAGAAAAGGGTGTTGGATTCCCCTGGCTATAGGGGTACAGGCAGTTGTGAACCACCCAACAAGGACGCTGGGAATTGAACTTGAATCATGTGCAAGACAGCATACTCTTAACCTCTGAGCCATCTCTCCAGCTCTGATACATTTTTATGTCGTCAAATTCTCCAGGCTTCTCCTTGGTCTGTCTGGTTGCTTCTTCTTTCTCTAAAGTTTTTGCTCCTTTGTGCAAGCCCCTACCAGGTGCTCAGGAAATGTCTGAGACTTAGATTAGTTGAAGTTTGAAAAGAGACACCAAAGAAACTAGACATTGGCAGGTCTTTGTCCCCTGGGCCTCTCTCTTGGGGTTCATACCCATCCGGCCATCTGATCCTCCTTCCTGTGACAGGGGTTGGTCCATGCCCTACAGGGCCCTGAGAGCTTCCTGGGCTGTGATGAGCGAGTGATTGGGCAGGCGGTTTTCCTGTGGGCAATCCCCATGGGCTGACTCACCAAGAGCCCATCCCAGCCTCATGAGACAGGCGCTATTATTAGTCCTGTACCGGAGGTACAAAAACTGAGTTCAGAGAAGTGATGCAGCTTGCCCGAGGCTATACTGGAAGGGCCAGGAATCCAGTCCATATTGCTGAAACTGTTAAAATTTTCAGGTTCTATCATGAAATCTGTATAACTCTTGGGGTCAAGTCTAAGCTTGTCGGTGTGGCATGCAGGCTTCTCTGGCCTCTGTTTCTTTGATCTGTTAGTGTAACCTTGGATCAGGGCCTGTTTCCTTTGGAACTCTCAATACATAGTCACCTTCTCTGTAATTAGGATGGCAACAGCGTGCTCCATCAGCCCCAGGTTCTGGAGGATGCTGGGATGCTGGGTTGGAACGCGCCTGGGTTTGCTGGCAGGCTCAGGGAAGTTCAGAGGTGGAAGAGCTTGCCAAGGCCCAGTGTGAGTGTAACAGAGCTGGAGTCTGCTGGAGTGTGAGATCTGGAGGACTCCGAGGCTCATACACATCTCTGGCTCCCTCCCACCCCTGCCACCATTTTGCCATCTCAGTCTGGATAGTCCCTATGCCCGTGCACTTCTCCCAGGCTTAATGAAGAGAACTCTGGAAGCTCCTGAGTTCTCCACCATGGACCTGACCCTCCCTAGGCTCCCAGGGCTCTGGCATGGTTCTTATCTAGCTGCCTGGCTTCATCCCTTGCTGGTAAAGCATCCAGTGAAGTCAGAGGTCCACTCTGTCTTTTTCAAGTTCTTGGTTCTGAGCTGGCATTGAACAGGCCCAGAAAAGGTGGGAAACTAACGGGTGTGAGAGAGGAGTAGAGACCTGCCTCCCTGGGACACACAGCAAGCTGGAACAGAACCCAGAGACCCATGAAACCCAAATACTGGCCAGGTGCTCCTTAGCCGAGGATGGGGCTTTGCGATTGTTGTTTGTCAGAGGGTAACCAGAGGTCCCTGTCCTTTGCTACTCCCAGGGGCCTGGAGCCAAGGACACTGTCTCCCAACTCCCAAAGAATGTTCTCAAGATAAAAATATCATAGAAACATTCCCTGGCATCTGGTGCCCGTTGTCTACCATGGTAGGGCCACAGCCTCTAGTCCTGGCCTCAACTTCAGGCCCACAGGGTGCTGTCCACTCCCCCTGGCCATCCAGCACAGCCTGATTGGGGTTAGTGTGTCTCACTCGTGCCCAGGTTCCCCGAGTCAGAGCTGGCTGAATACTATCTGAGGTTCAGATGCCCCTGTAATGAGGAGCAAGAGGGCTGAGTCTACCCTGGAGATGCTGGATGTGTCCTAAGGGATGTCCAGACACACACCTGAAACTTCTCTGCTCTCGGCTGTCCAGGTGGGGTGTCACATCCTGAACCAACGCTCTTGAACCCTGGTGAGGACCCGTACTTGCTTTGTGGCCATCACATGTTAGGAGTGAGAGCTAGGATTCTGTTCATCCCATGCTGAGGTGTGTGGAGTCTGGAGCCAGGGAAGGGCCCCTCAAGAAATTTGTACCGGCCGGGCGGTGGTGGCGCGCGCCTTTAATCCCAGCACTTGGGAGGCAGAGCCAGGCGGATCTCTTTGAGTTTGAGGCCAGCCTGGTCTACAGAGTGAGATCCAGAAAAGGCACCAAAACTACACAGAGAAACCCTGTCTTTAAAAAAACCAAAAAACAAACAAAAAAAAAAAAGTTTAGGAGTTGAGATTTAGCTCAGTGGTAGAGCACTTGCCTAGCAAGCTCAAGGCCCTGGGTTGGGTCCTCAGCTCTGAAAACAAAAAAACAAAAAAGCAAAAAAACATCAAATTGGCACTGTTGCTGGCATGCTGCCTTTTCTGGCCCACACTTCCTGGTGCTGTGCTCAGTTTCATGGGAATATTGGCTGGAGACTGGCATGTCACCTGAGCCTCAGGAAGTGCCTGCCTGCTCCAGAGTCTTGCTTTCCAGGCTGAGCATGAGAGGAGGCCTGGGCCAGCTGAGCCTTCCCCTCAGTGGCTGGCGACTGTTTGGGGTCCAACCCTCAGATCTAGAGAGGCCTGGCCCTGTACTCCGGGACAGCCTTCTCATCTGGGAGTGATGGTGGTCGGTGGCTGCTCCCGGGAAGGTGCTCCTGGTGAGCCAAGGGGTCAGCTTACTGGTGGGCTGCTGTAGCTGCTGCAGGGTAGGGTAAGGGAGGGGCCCTGGGCCATGTATCCATAAAGCTGAGGCCACCACCCCCTGGCTCTGCGACCTCGGCCGAGTCACTTCTCTGTAATAAGCCCCAGTTTCCTTATTAGAGAGGAACAGTTGTGAGAATTTTGGGGCTGGAATTGTGGGTCTGGGGGAAGCCCCAGTAAGGAGTCAGATTGCGAGAGCCTGGGACCATTCAGGTGGCCCACAGGAAGTGGGGGAACAAGCTATTCGCAGCTCTCACCCCTGACTCTTCTCCGGAACCTTCTTTAGCTTCTTGTTGCCCTGGGGTAGTCACATCCTCTGCTCTGATCCGAATAACTGAGATAGGGCCTGACCTCTTGGTCTCAGTTTCCTGATACGTTGGGTGGGAGGAACCATCCTTCAAGGCTGGCTCGTAATGGATAGAGCACATAGGTCCAAGCACAGTGTGGACTCATTCACAGTTCACAGGCAGGATGTCCCTGTCGTGGACCTTCCCAGTTGTGTGACATTTGGCTCCGACTCCTGCTTTCTTAGAGGAAAAGGGCTGAGAGGCAAACAGTGGGTGCAAGGCGTCACTTAAGTAGGTAATGAGGGGTGGAAGGGACTTCCAGAAAGGGGAAGTGACTCTCAAGGGCCACACAGCTTGTAAGTGGAAGAGCCCCCATTTGAATATCACCTGCCACCGTGGCCTGCCCCAGAGGCTTAGAATGTGGGGGTGACTCACCACCATTTCTTTAATCCCAGCCAGAAAAGCAAGTGTGACAAAGCCTACTGGGCGTCCCCATGAACTCTGCCTGGGAGGTGGGGGAGGTGACAACATCTCATGGTCCTGGCCTCCAGAAGCTCTGAGAGCCCTCCCATCATCCTCTGCCCAGATCCACTCGGCAGATAGGTCTGGAGGAAGGGGCGCCTTCGCCGGATGGAAAACTGATTCTGGACGCTGTAGGGTGTGTGTGCACACACGTGGTCTCTCGAGTTCCTGTCTGCCCCTCTGAAATGTTATCATTCTCCCATTCACTTTCCTATCTGTTCAGCGATGCCACTCACCCAACCTTATCCCCGTGCTCATTCATTCATTCGCTCACCCACGCACCATCCATGGAAATACTGTCTATCACGCTATCCACAGCTGTCTGGGGGTGGCATTGGGGAAGCCTGGCGGGAGTAGCTTGAACACAGGCATAACACCCCAAGCTTCTCCATGACCCTGGAGACATTGCTGCTTCTCTAGAGAGGGAAGGGTAGTTATTCCAGCCCTGTGGCCCCATGAGGGTTCTGTAAGATGATGTGTGTGAGAGAGCCACAACACTCACCATCATCTGCGGTGGCTTTCTTGTTCTGCCCTGGTCCAGTCTGAGTGGTTTCCTGGTTGGAGCTGTGGTGCAGTGAAGGCGTATGGGGTGGCAGTGAGCAGGTTCAGTGATGGCCTCTGAGCCTCCGAGGAGAGCCGCAGCACCTACTGTGGCTGCTGAGCTCACTGTCGGGTCTGGAGGCCCTACCCATCTCAGCTGGCATTGAGTGATGGCAGCAGCTGCTTGGTTACTTCTAATGACAGTGGCCTCCGCTTGGCATTGAACTTCGAGGCAACTCCAGGTGAGGGTGAGGTCCTGATGTGTACTTATGTAGCTCATCACGCACTGACAGATTTGCTCACTGATGCCTCCTCTCACCCCTCCCTGGTCTCTTCTGCCCACTTAGCCAGCTGTTACTATCCATCCAGTAGCTCCAGACACCCCTCTGTCTATCTGACCTTCTGCTCTCACCTGATTCCTACCCCTCACCCCACCGACCCTCCCTACCCTACCCTGACCACACACCCACCTGACCACCAGAACACCCATCTATCAGTCATCCACTCTAATTTGTCAATTGTCCATCCCATCCATTCATTACTCCTTTCCTACTCATCTGCTCAATCATCCATCCACCCACCAAACCACCCATTATCTGGTCACTCCTCTCCAGACACCCACACATCTGTCAGCCCAGTCTGTCTGTGCATCCGCTTGACCACCCACCTGTGCATGTGTCTGTCTGCTCATTCACAGCACGGTCACCTCCTCGCCTGCCCCTTCAGTCTTTGCTCTTGCCTTTATGGTTTCCTCTGTGCGGGAACACTTCTCAGTTCCTCTGTGTCCGGGCTTCTGAGGCTAATCCCAGGTAGGGCTAAGACAAGGGCAGCTTTCAAATAGTGTAGAAGTAGCTTCTGGCCCTAATGAGTAGAAACCAGGACAGGAGAATCCAGAGTCGCTGGTTGTGGTGGCGCACACCTTTAATCCCAGCACTCGGGAAGCAGATGCAGGCAGATTTCTGAGTTTGAGGCCAGCCTGGGGTACAAAGCGAGTTCCAGGTTGGCCAGGGCTACACAGAGAAATCTTGTCTTGAAACACCCCATCCAAAAAAAAAAAAAAAAAGAATCCTGAGATCTTTGTAGAGCAAGTGGGAGAGGAGAGAGGGTGGAGGGTGTCATGGAGAAGAGGTGCTATACTGTCTACTTGCTGGTGGGATGATCCCAGAGGGGATATTGGGGCTCAAGGAGACTTTGCGGGTGTGAGACACTAGAGGCCCCATGAGGAGAGTCCAAGAGACAAAGTTACCAGTGTAGTAGCTTCGTGGTAGACAAGCTGAGGAAATCCCAGTGGGTAGTGAGCACGGGACAAGGCCAAGAAGGAGGCGATAAAGGGTGGTAAAGGACATGTTGTTGATAGGGTTACCGCAGGGGGCGGGGGAGCAGGCAATTGGAGCTAAAACAAGCTGGGCATCTAACCAGTCGGGGGCTCCCAGCCAAGGGAACATGCACTTCAGAGCCTGCTCATGCCAGGGGCAGGGAGTGGAGCTGTTTACTCACCTTCTCCTGGTGGTTTTGGTTCCCAGCCTGCCCTGCTCATGGGCAGAGTGCTTTGGTGGCCAGAGGGCTCTCAGGCAGAGACATTGATATGGCTGCTAGAATCAGGACAAGGGCTGTGAAACAGACAGGGCTGGGGGATGGCGGGCAGCCCTGACCTACCCACCCCGGCATGGACTGACCATTACTTCCCTCAAGCTTAGCACAGGCTTGGAGCAGGAGTCCAGAGTATGCACTGACCATGAATGTTTGCTGGGGATGAGGGCAAAAGTTGTCTGAGGATTTGACCAGGGAGTCTGGCTTGAGAATGGCCAGGGAATCATCTTCCCAGATTTAGAGAAAGAAATGTCAACGCTCTCAACTTTCCATCCCCTGAACACCCATACTTAATTTGACTCTTACCAAGGAGACCAGCTTCCTTACTGGTCATGCTTCCCTAGTCTGGCCGGGCCATCTCTGCAAGTTCCCCTTCCCATTGCCGGCTATCACAGGTTTGCTCTCTGGGCAGGGCCTGGCACGAGGGAGGACTTTGTGCCTCCTGCCTGCCTGGTCTCCCATCTCCTTTGTGACTGAGGCAGGCAGTTCTCTTGGAAGCTCTCATGCTAAGACTCTTGGGTGGTGACTGCATTAGCTGCTCCTGGATACAGTGGGCAAAAGCTCTGTGGTTGATTGTGGAAGTCTGTCCCAGGCACAGGTGGAAGGAAAGGGAGCAGGCAGGCCACCTGCTCGTCTTCCTGGCACAGATGACTTCCAAGGAGTCTTCTGATGTGGAAGCTTCAGGAGTACTCTGTCCCGGGTTGGGGATTTTAGCTCAGTGATAGAGCATTTACCTAGCAAGTGCAAGGCCCTGGGTTCGAACCTCAGCTCAAAAAAAAAAGAGTACTCTGTCCCTTAAAAGTCTGCTATTGAATGCTGACTTGGGGACAGTTTGTATTGTATGTTTTATTATCAAATGGGATTGTGGGGTCTGGAGAACTGGGGGTGGAATATGATGCCACCCTGTCTGCTCTCAGGGCTGGGATGATAGATGTTTTCATCTCAGCTCTCCAGGGCAGAAACTCCACTCCTTAGAGGCTGTGTGTCCCTTGACAAGTGAGTCAATCTCTCTGAGCTTTAGTTTCCGCTCTGGAAAATGGATTACTCGTCACGGTCATTACGGGGATTAAATGGATGAGCATATTAGAGTTTCAGGAGAGTATCTGGAAGGTAGAGCAATTGATAACTTTTGACCCCTTTATTCCTCATTCTGGAGGAGCCCGAGGGAGGGGGCTCACTTGATGTTCCTTTCCCAGGCTTGACGTCTTTGCAGTCAGTATCATGCTGACATCTGGAAATATGGGCCCAATCCTTGTCCCAGTTCCTTCCGGATGTTAGCGAAACCTGAGGTGCCCAGAGCCTTGGAGACTGGCATGGGATGTCCTGCTCCATCCGGAGGTACCTCCCAGTGACTCCCAGGCCCCACCCTAGTTTAGGTGGCAGCTCTTTTTGCTCAAAGCTCCAGCCTTGGCCCTGGCCAGTGCTCCAAGCTTACTGGATGCTGAGAGGCTGTGTCTGCAGATGCCTGGGCAAGAAGCTGGTCTTAGGCCTGTAGGTCCAGGATAGGTCATTTCTTCCTGCGGGTCCTGTGCCCTCTGCTGCCCACTGTGCCTGGTCTCGTTTGGAGCGCTGTCAAGCCTCAACTCTCCTTGTCTAGTTCAGGTAATGCATTGAGTCACTTCGTTCTCTCCTGGCTGTGTCCAGGACCCTCACTGGCCAACCTGGGCCTTGCTAACATGGTCCTCACTGTTGGCTTGAGCATTGTTGTTTTCCTTTGGCCTCAGTTTCCCCACCTATAAAGCGGAGTGCTGGCCTCTTTTCTTGCTTTGAACTCTTCAAGTGAAACCTATCTCACTGCCTTTCTTTCCTAGGTCTCATTACCGCCCGTTGAGTGCCAGCCTGCCAGCCTGCATGTCCCCGCTGAAAGTCTGCCCCGCATTTGTTTCTTCGAGGTCTTCAGTACCTTCTTGCTGCACAGGCCTTTGTGTGGGGGGGGTCTCCTCCTGACACTTGGCTTGTCTGTGGGGCTGGTCTCTGGTTCCGAGGCTTCCTTTTGAGTCCATCCTCTCCATCCCCCGAGGGAGGGCCTTCCACACCCTAGGGCTTTGTCTGCTCCTGTTGCTCATGTACCTTCTCTGGGTGTTTGGGGACAAGGGACTTCACTTCATCAGTTCTGGCTCAAGGTACGGGACAGGCATACACTCGACGAAGTTGCTTTTCTCTGTGGTTTGGGTGGACTATCCACAGAAGTGGGAGTTCCCAGGTCTGTGACGCTGCCTAGGTGCTTCTAGGTGTGGCTGCAGCTATGTGGGGCTTGGCCAGATGTGAGGCTGCCTTCCTGGAGCAGGCTTCTGGATGGGGCTCCCCCCGTCCCCAGTCTTTGATTCCTGTGATTCTGTTCCCTGCAGGCCGGCTGCTGCTCATAGTGGGAGCCAGAGCCACCATGACCCGCTGGACGTCCCTCAAGGCCTCTAGGCCACACAAGCCTGGCTCCTGGGATCTGGCAGCCTCCCCCCGGCGTCTGAGTACCCCAACCTTGGCCACCTTCCCCTGGAAGGCTCAGAAATCTGGGACTAAGATGTCTTCCCAGAATGGTCCCCGGGTTCCCCAGCCCCGCCAACTCTCTGCCTCCTGGCCCAGACAGAAACAGCAGCCACCATTACAGCCCCGAGCCTCAGCTACGCAGACCCATGGTGAGGTGGTTGATGGAAACAGCTGTAGGGGAGGATGTCAGAGTGAGGACTGGTGGCCCTATAGAGCCTAAGGTCACATGGTAGGAAACTTGGCATTAGACACGAGGTTTGGAGCTCAGCTCTCCTGCTTGATGGCTGTATGTTTTGGTTAGGAGTTCCTTCACCTCTTTGAAACCCTCTCTGCTGTTAGAGCATGACTTGAGGGTCTTGGATATGTTTTGCCCCATGCCCAGTAGGCTTTCTGTGGTTCATGGCTTCATGGCTGTGTTTTGTGTCTGCCAGGCTTCAGGATTCATGCTTCAGGCTTCCTGATCTGGCCCGTCTAATGCTCTCCACCCATACCTCTATGTCGGTAGCAGAGTCTGCAGGCTGTGTCCTTCTGAGCCTCTGATGTAGATGTGGCCAGGAGTTGTGCTGTCTGGATGAGGTTGAATTCCAGCATTGCTACCTCTGTCTACAGGCACTGGGCAAGTGTCTTCCTGTTCTGAGTCTCCTTGTCTGAAAAACTTGGTAGATCTGCTCTCAAGTGTCCAAGGGCAGGAAGCCATGATAGCATCTAGCCTGCCCTAGGTGTCCAGCTGCCCTGGGATCTTCTTCTGGGATCTCTGTCTTCCTAGAGACGTCAGGTGATTGAGGGTTCCGAAGCTTTGCTGGGCTCTAAACTGTGGTGTAATTGGGTAGATCTTGGGTGCATGGTAACCCTGTGATGGGGAGGTACAGCATGTCCAGCTTATCAATGTTCTGCTTACACCGAGGATACCCACTTTCAGCTCAGCCCAGCTGAGACAGGCTAGAGTCTTCAGGGGCAGGCAGTGCTGTGGCTCCTAGCTTACTTAGCCTGGCACTGACCCTTGTGTATCTATGGAAGGTGCGCAAAGCCTGGGCCTGAGAAATGGGTTTGCTTTGATGGCGATGGTGCCATTCTTCAGGCCTTCTCTGGGAGGAGTGTGTGCTAGGCTGGCCTGGAGATACAGTATTCCCTACAGGAGGCCAAAGGTGGCCATGGAAGCAAGTGACACTTTTGACACTTGTGATGTCTGTGCACCTGTAGTTCTCAGCAGAGATGGGGGAAGTTGCCTGTTCTGAAGTTGGGGCAACCTTAAGAGACCCAATCTGGATGTCTACTCTAGGACTACCCCTTTTACATACGACCCCATGACAGAAAAGTCATGGGTATAGCCTATGAGTGTTTAGTGGATGCTGTGGACTTCATGAAGATGGGCAAGTGAACATGGGATATCAGACATGATGAGGCCTGGGCCTTGGCAGACCTGTTCTAGACCTGGGGTAAGACAGTGAGGGATATACATGGCCTGGCGTGAGGGCGCTGATGATCTTAGTGGGAAAAGCAGGCCAGTGTCACAGCTGTTATGATTGTTGCTATTGATATTGTACATGAGGATCTGTGCTGGGGTGTGCAGTGTGTGGGTCAGAACCATGTGTGCATTGCTTCTAGGGCATGAGGAGGCCGGTCATGACAGCATGGGCGCAGTCTGATGTACAGCTGCACTGCTGTGTGTGTGTGGGTGTTTGTGTGTCAGAGGGGGAGTATAGGGGAGCATGGGGGGAGTGTGTGTGTGTGAGAGTTGGGGACACGTGGGGGGGGGAATAGCACACACACGCACATGTGTGTGTGTGTAGTGTGTGTGTGTGTTGGGGACATGTGGGGGGAATAGCACACACACGCACATGTGTGTGTGTAGTGTGTATGTGATATGTGTTTGTGTTCAGCTGGGCAACAAGGCCATGGGACTGCCTATGTGGGCCTTGTAGCTCCCAGGGTTCACTGGCTGTGAGTAGAGGAAGGATGGGATTATCTTGGTGCCTTTCAGGCTCCTGGTGCTTGCCATGGGAACTGGGATGAAGTGAGGTTGTGAGGTGGCCCCTGCCTTGGTCCAGGCTGGAGGTGACCAGGACTTGGGTTATGAGGGTGGGAGAAATTTAAATATATTTGAAAACAGAGCCTTTGGTATAGGAATAAAAATAGATGAGAGGAAGCCAAGGCTTCTGGCTGGAGCTGCTGGGAGCCCAGGAAGACTGTTTTCCAAGCTGAGACGGTAGATTAAGGGGCAGGCTTCAAGTGGGGGTCTGTGGAGACTAAATGGGGGCTGTGTCTGCCAGTTACTGTCATGGGCCCTGGCTGCCTGCCCAGATAGACCTACTGTCCTCTCTTTTGCAGAAGTGCCCCTGCCTGGAGTCAGCCTGGGGGCAGGCCAGGGTCCACCAGACCCCGGGATGACCGCAGCCAGCCGGGCCAACCCCTACAGCATCGTATCTTCAGAGGAGGACGGGCTGCACCTGGTTACCATGTCAGGCGCCAACGGTTTTGGCAATGGCAAGGTGCATACACGGCGCCGGTGCCGCAACCGATTTGTCAAGAAGAACGGCCAATGCAACATTGAGTTTGCCAACATGGATGAGAAGTCACAGCGCTACCTGGCCGACATGTTTACCACATGTGTGGATATCCGCTGGCGCTACATGCTGCTCATCTTCTCTCTGGCCTTCCTTGCCTCCTGGTTGCTGTTTGGCATTATCTTCTGGGTCATCGCTGTCGCCCACGGAGACCTGGAGCCTACCGAGGGCCGTGGCCGTACACCCTGTGTGCTGCAGGTCCACGGCTTCATGGCAGCCTTTCTTTTCTCCATTGAGACGCAGACCACCATTGGCTATGGGCTCCGCTGTGTGACTGAGGAGTGCCCCGTGGCTGTCTTCATGGTGGTGGCACAGTCCATTGTAGGCTGTATCATTGACTCCTTCATGATTGGTGCCATTATGGCCAAGATGGCACGGCCCAAGAAGCGAGCACAGACTCTGCTTTTCAGCCATAATGCTGTGGTGGCTCTGCGGGATGGTAAGCTCTGCCTGATGTGGCGTGTGGGCAACCTTCGTAAGAGCCACATTGTAGAGGCCCACGTGCGGGCCCAGCTCATCAAGCCCAGGGTCACAGAGGAGGGTGAGTACATCCCACTAGACCAGATTGACATTGATGTGGGCTTTGACAAGGGCCTGGACCGTATCTTCCTGGTATCACCCATCACAATCTTGCACGAGATTGATGAGGCCAGCCCACTGTTCGGCATTAGCCGTCAGGACCTCGAGACAGATGACTTTGAGATCGTGGTCATCCTAGAAGGCATGGTAGAGGCCACAGCCATGACCACACAGGCTCGCAGTTCCTACCTGGCTAACGAGATCCTGTGGGGCCACCGCTTTGAGCCAGTGCTCTTCGAGGAGAAGAACCAGTACAAGATTGACTACTCACACTTCCACAAGACCTATGAGGTGCCCTCTACGCCCCGCTGCAGCGCTAAGGACCTGGTGGAGAACAAGTTCCTCCTGCCCAGTGCCAACTCTTTCTGCTATGAGAATGAGCTGGCTTTCCTGAGCCGAGATGAGGAGGACGAGGTGGCTACGGAGCGGGATGGCCGCAGCCCTCAGCCAGAGCATGACTTTGACAGACTGCAGGCCAGCAGTGGTGCCCTTGAGCAGCGGCCCTACAGACGGGAGTCAGAGATTTGAGTGACTTAGGTGCAGCACCATCCTGACCACGATAGGTCCCGTGTCCCTTGGGGACCTGGGTTTGAGCAGAGCAAGCCAAATGCCTCGGGTCACAGACTCAGTAGCATCTTAGTCTTCTTCTCATGTTTTTTCGCAATAGCTTGGGGAAGTTGGCGGGAGAGCGGGTGACCAGCCATGGGCAAGGAGGTGACCTCTTGGGGTAAGGTGAACCACAGGAATGGGGGACTCTGCTGGAGGCCTCGGAAGAGCTCAGGAGAGGTCCCGGCCCTGTGGAGAAAGCTGTGTATGCACACTTCATTGGTTTCTAACTTGGATAAGACTGTTTACAAACAACAACAACAACAAACCCAAGAAAACACTAACATGGGGTTGAATTTTTAAAATTCATGGTGTGGGGACAGTTAGAATTCTACTCAGTGCTGCCAGGCAAAGCAGCTGGATGGGGTGCCCCGAAGGTTCTGGGAGGTCTGGTGTCTCCCTCATGTGTGCCAGGGCCCTGCAAGTTGTCATGCTTGAGGAGGAATCAGGCTTGTGACCGTGTTAATGATGCTAATAAAGTGTCTGGATGTCTCTGGGGGTGGGGGCCCACTAGGATGATTCTGGCTTGATCTTTTGTGATTGACTTTGCACCTCAGCTGCATCAGGGCTGGCTTTAGGACCCAGGGGAGGCCCCCTTCTGTGCGCCCCAGGTCTCCACCCCTTTGCAGTGAGGGGCAGTAGGAAACACCAGAGTGGGTGCTTCTTAGGAAAGGACACTCAGGAAATTAGCATGGGGTCCGGTTCCCACATTCCCAGGAAGTGGGTCAGCCCCACACCTGCCGGATTCACAGCTTGAGTTGTGCCTTAGACACTCTGGTTGTCTGGCTTCAGTCATTTTTGGTTTATCAGACTTGTCTACTCCTTCCCTGCTGCCCCTAACTCCACTTCTGAAGCTCACAAGCCCCTCCCAGGATGCAGAGGCAGTGGGCTACCTGTCTCACAGTTCCCACGTCCCTACCTCCTTTTCCCCACACTCTTGGGGTGGAATGAGGTAGTCCGGCTGGCCCCAGCCAGTTATCTGCTGCTGGAAAGAGAGGAACACCCCCCCACCCCAGCCTCCTCCTGACCCCGGCCACCATAAAGATGACCAGAGAAATGTCATAAAACAAAGAATTTCTGTTGAGCCTTTAGGGGCCGGCAATGGAGCTGTTCGTCCCCTAGGCCCCAAGCCATGGAGTCTTCCCCAGTGTGCCCAGTCAGGGAGAACTGAGGTGGATTTGCTTCCAGACATCCAGCTTAAGATTTCATGCTAATTTCTAGGCTAGAAGATTCTGCCTAGATTGCCGCAGGGGCCTCGGCTCCTTTGTGTTCTTAGCCTGGCCTCTGCCCTCAAATCTCACTGACTTTTCTAGCCTTGGCCCTAAGGCCTGAGGGTACATTCAGCATGGGAGTGCTTGGCTCTCACCCACCCCTGTCCAGTTGTCAGGCTGAAGGTTGGGGAGGGAAAAAGGGCAGGTCATGGCCATTGGCTTCCACTTTGGGAGCCTAGGCACCTTTGCTATACCCGAGTAGATGGGCCTGCATCCAGAGTAGGGTCTTAGGGGCTCCTGGTCCCACAAGGCCTGCTCCTAGCTCATCTCAGTGGCCTGAAGCATTCAGCACTCTGGCCCATCCTCCTCCCCGGTCCAGGCCTGCCAGAATGGTCCTGGGCCCTGCTGGAGAGCAGCTCAAGCTGCCCTTTCATCTCTGCCAAAGGCAGGCAGATGCTGCATTTTCAAATTCTCCTGCCCTCCTTTCTCTCTCTCTCCCTGTATTTATTTATTGCTTGTGCTAAAGACCAAACTAGCCACTCTCTTCAGTGTACCTAGTGGGGGAGGCCACTGAGAGGGGAGCCATGTGCCTGTGCCGAGCAGGAAAGCTTGGCCCCTAGGGAGTGCATGAGGAGGGAAGCCAGGGTGTGTGTGCATGCATGTACAGATGCGCTCACATGATTGTCTCCTTGTGTGTGAGTCTTAGTATACAGACATATGGTATACACAGGTGTTTGTATACAGGTAGTCTGTGTGTGTCTGCCCACAGGTATGTGTGTGCTTGTGTTTTTTTTTATTGGGGTGAGGTGGGTTTGGTGCTCACTAACCTGAACTACTCAGGTTGGGTGCTGGCCACAGACATAATCACAGTCCGACGTTGAGTCCCCACCCTGCCCTGGATCTGCAGGCTGTACGCAGTGTGTGCAGCCATTTGAGGAGTCTGATGGCGAGCCTCTGCACCAGGTCCTGATGGAGGCCGTGGGTGCATCTGTGCATGTGAACACGTGTGAGTGCGTGGAGGTCCCAGGGTGCGTGCGTGTGAATGTCAGTGGGGTGGGTGCTGTGTGTAGCATGTGAGAGCTGCGCAGAACGAAGCGGATGCCCCGAGCCCATGCTGGTGCTGTGCCACCTGGTCCTTGCCAGCTGAGGGCCTGGGGGCAGAAGGACACACCATAGGGAGGCCCCTGCATGGGCGTCTGCCCTGTGTGAGGTCACAGAATGTTAAATCTATTTTAAATGGTGAAACTGGAGAATTTTCATGTTATTTTCAATACATGGTGGTATCTAAAGATGTAGGCAACGAGACTAGACCACATTAAATGCATTTTGATCTCTTTGAATGCTACTGTGTTGAGATGTGTGTCTCATTGTCCTCTGCCTGCCCCTGCCACATGCCGAGCCTTCACACATCTTCTGGCCCCTAAAGGCTGGACCATAGCACTCTTCAGGGACAGAGTGGGACATGGCAGCGATGTTGATGAGGAGAGACAGCGTGGCCTCCTCTCAGACCTCAGGATAGGATTGCTGCCTTTTCCGTTGACAATTCCTACCCCCTCCACACACTGCCTCTGCCTCATTCTGTGGCTCTTACTGCCCTGGCCTCCTTTCTTCCACACAGGAGCACTGAGTATCCATCCCTACAGGTGTGTCCAGGACCCCCCTTCGGATAGAGGAAGCCTGGCCCTGAGATGGGCAACCACAGGTTTCCTCTGCAGGAAGGGAGAGGCGGGGTGGGGACTAAAAGAAGCCCTTCCCCAGCACCAGTGAGGCCAGGGAGCTGAGAATAGAGCAAACGCTGTTGGGGGACCCCTGACCGTTTGTTTTCTGGAAAGTGCCAAGGGCTCAGACTCTGGGATCTCCATGGCCAAGGCCTGTGCAGAAGGGATCCTTTCTTTTGTCCAAACTGCTCCCATGAGTGGCTAGATCTCTAACCCCCTGCCCCCAGCGCAGACCCAGGGGCTCTTCATCCTGCAGGTGTAGATGGTACCAGGTGAGCAGAGGAGCGATGCATTCTCTAGCCCCTGGTTCAGTGGCCATGCGGAGTTCCAGTGGGTGGAGGGCAGGGCTCTAGAGCTGCTGGCTTTGTCTGGTAAGGCACATAGCCCTGGAGCCCTGCTAGGACTCTTCCACTAGGATCTAAGCCAGCTGGGGCCAGAGTTTGTGACCTCATTCTCTACACAAGCCAGCAGGTCTAGGCCCTGCCTGTGGGTATGCTTCCCAGCTGGTCCTGGTCGCTACATGCCACTTGAATGCTGTGTCCTCTGAGTTTGCAGCTTCTTGGCATCCTCTCTCTTGGCTGTGCTGACATCCTGGAGGGCCTTAGGTCAGATTTCAGGCCCCTTGACTGCCAGGGCACTCATGTCTCACCATCCGTTAAAAAGGCACCACTAATGGCCAGCTCGCAGACATCCTGACAGAGTGGGAGGTAGGAAGAACCATTTCTTTGGTCCATGCTGGGGCTCTGGGCCCTATGCTCAGAGCAGGTAGGTACAACAGCTGTACCCAAATATTGTGGTCAAGGGACAACTCACTTTCCTGCCCTATCAGGGATGAAATGGGTCACCTTGGGATTTGTATTCAGACAAGCGGACTGCAGTAGCTGGCACTCGGTCATGAGGGGGGACAGAGTACCTACCAAATTCAAGTGTAGTGTCTGGAAGTCTCTGTTGATACCAGCCATGTCCTGGCAGGCCAACCAAGAGGCATTGTTTCTCTGAGTTAGAGGAAGTTTGTCAAGAGGATTAGGACTTGACCAAGGTCGTTGGAGGGCTGTTATTTGAGATGGGATCCAGCTAAGCCTCAGGCCCAAGCCGTCTTCATGTTGGGTCAGTCAGCTCAGACACTCCACACTTGGCCTGCTGGCAGCTGGGGAAGTAAAGTTTGTCATCCGACGAACAGCCTGGTGAGTAGTCTGCCCCAAACTCACCTGTCTTCTCTGGTGGAGGGCTCTGGGACTTGAGGGATCTGTGCATGGGTGCTTCCTCGGCTTGAGGGACCACATGAAAGCCTCCCAATTATTCCTTAACAACAAGGGGCCTCCAAGAACACACCCCATTCCACTGCAGTACACCCTCCACCCAGTCCCACCGTGGTCTCCTCCAGGCTTCCTGCCACTCTGAATGGAAAGTCTCAATTGGTCCCCTCTACCTTGTCCTGCATGGCCCCTGCTTCCTGTTCCCGTTCAGCCCTCCCTCCTCCTGCCCATCTGCCCCAGACTTCTCACCTCTCTGTCGTTCATTAGACCTTTGCATGAACTGCTTCCTTTTCAAGTGTCTTTTTAAAGCACTTCAAAATTACATTTATTTGTGTGTGTGGGTGTGTGTGTGGGGGGGTGTGTGTGTTGAGGTCAAAGGACAATTTGAAAGGTCAGTTCTCTCCTTCCATCATGACCAGTCAGGAGATAAAACCCAGGTTGTCAGGGTTGGTGGGCAGTGTCTTGGCTGGTCCCCCTTTCTCATCTTGGCAAGTGAATGAAGTTCCTCCTCTTTTTCCCCAAGCAGTGATGATAGACAAGCAGAGCCTCCCTCTCTAGCAGCCCTGTTCAGCCATCTTTCCCTGTGTTACTGGGGAGATCAGAGTTCCTGTCTTCCAGTTCTTAGACTAGAAACAGATTCAGAAGGAACTTGAGGATTATTTTATGAGTATTTGAGAGAATAGCAACAGGGTATGCAAGGCCAGAAGCTTCCAGAAGGGAGAAGGAAAAGAAGCCGTGCGGTGTAAATGAGGGCCGCGTGTTCAGTGGCGGAGATCAGGGAGCAGTCACATGGTGGATAATCATGCATGATGGGAAAGAGGTTAGGGAAGAGCTCCCCAGAATGAATGAGAAGGCCCAGAGTGTTGGAAAAAGCACACCCAGGCTTTGGCCATTGTCTGAAAGAGATAGAAAAGAAGGAAAAAGAAAAGGTATACTTTCCTGAACAGCCCTCAAAAGTTGGTGGGCTCCATGGTGCTACAGGGTGGAAGCTCTGTGAGAGTTTACATTAAGGGCGGGGTTTCTGGGAGGGACAAATACATGATCTCATTAAGGGGATAATTAGTCCTTCCCTTCTCTTAGGTGTCTCCAGGTGAATCAGATTTCCTGGGGTGGGGCTGGGTGGACTCCTGCCCAGGTGATTGACAAGCCCAGCTGGATTGACTCCTAAGGGAGAAAACCATAGTATATGATGTTTAGGGAGGCTTAGATTGCCAGGTCTCCACACTAGACCAGAGGCAGAATTTAGATTCTATTCTTCTGATCAGGAGGAAAGAGTTTCGCCTTAATGGGCCTCAACAAAATCCAACTATGTTCACCTTTTCATGTGGCAATCTAAATCCTAAAAGGTGGCAAAGCTGATGTCATCCTTCTAGAGTCACCAGGGAAATGGGATGTGAGTCCTAAAGTAGACCAGGAGGTGGGTTCATCCTCAAAGGCCTCTGAGCATGTTAATCCCAATAATACCTGGGTCTATTCACTCTTCTTCCTGGGGCTATTAAGTTGGCCAGGGTGAGGATTGTTTGTCTCTTGGTCTCCCTGGTTCCCTGGGGCTAGGGGTGGCTAGAGTACACCTCTACTGTATGTGAATGGATGGAGCGTGGGCTAGGGGTGGGTAGAGTACACCTCTACTGTATGTGAATGGATGGAGCATAGGGCTGGGTGGGTAGAGTACACCTCTACTGTATGTGAATGGATGGAGCATGGGCTAGGGGTGGGTAGAGTACATCTCTACTGTATGTGAATGGATGGAGCATAGGGCTGGGTGGGTAGAGTACACCTCTACTGTATGTGAATGGATGGAGCATAGGGCTGGGTGGGTAGAGTACACCTCTACTGTATGTGAATGGATGGAGCATGAGGCCTACAGGCTTCCCATCTACAGAGAGGTCTCTGCAGCCCCTCTTGTGACCCAGCCTGGACCAAGCTTGCCCACCAGCCATCTAGAGAAGGGAATGGCCTTGCCTGAGGCCAGAGGTGGCTGAAATCTGGAGCCAGAACCAGAGGGTAGGTTTGGGGTGGGATGAGTAGGGTAGGCATTGTGCTAGGTGGAGTTTGGATTTAGGAAGCCTCTGGAAATGCAGAAGGGGCTCATTCTGTGCTGATGAGGACTCAGAGGCCCAGATTCTGGGCTCTGCCCTGTATTCTACCTGCCACTCTGTCCATCATTCTCTCTATTACAAGTAGTGAAGAGCCCCGGCCATCCTTCCCACAATTGTTTGTAAGATGCCGCTCTCTGTGAGGAAACCAGCCAGGGCCAGCTCCCGTCCAGAGCATTCATTCAAGGGATCTAGGAGATAGATGCTGAGTTAGCATCCTGGTCCAGGTCCCCTGGCAATGAGGATTCTGATCCAGAGAAAGAGGTACACAGTATTGGTAGGAGGGCACTGGGAGAGGAGAGTGGCTAGCAGCAGCCAGAGCAGTCCAGCTTGACAACTCCTCCCTAGAGTATGTTGGCCACCAGGAACCACCCCACTTTCAAGGGCACTGGGGTTTGTAGCCCTCGTAGTCAGCCCTTGGCTATAGCTACCTCAAGAGTTCTGTTTCGGAGCATGGTGGTTCCTGTCCACTTAGGGTGGGTTTCCTGAGAGGGGTAGCTGGGGCCGGTGTTCTTAGCGCAGGATATGTGGGCAGAGCAGTGCAGTACAATGAGCTGCAAGGTTCGGGTGTTGGCGCATAAACTCGGAGGCCTAGCTAGCTAGAGGAACCAAGATGGACCTCTCCAGGGAAGCGACACTTCCTCTGAGGGCTGAGCTGCATGGAGAGGGGTTTTCCAGTAGGAGCTCCAGCACAAACCAGAGCATACAGAGGAAGCAGGATTGCTAGGCTGGGTTAGGGCGGGTCACCAGGGGCTTAGAGGGCCCCAGATGGAGCCTGTGGATGCCGCACCAGGCTCCATGGTATCCCACAGGGCCCCCTGCATACCACTCAGGCCCCTGAGGGCACTCCATGAGCCTCCATCAATACTATGTAGGACACAGGATGCTGAGGGCGCCGTGCTGGGCCCAACCTTCATTGCGGGGCACTCAGTCTCTTTCAGCTCTCCACATACCATGGTTGCTTTGACCTCTCTAGAATGTCGTTACTCTTGAGAGCAGAAGCTTCTCTTCTCCCTGTTCGTGGCTGTGCCTCAGCACTCAGAAAAGCAAACCTTTTACCTAGAAGGTGACCGATAAGAGATACAAAAGAACCTCAGGAAGGAGAGGTGGGCTGTTGTTCCTAGCTGGGTGGGGGGTGAGCACCCGTGATGGGGGGCAGGGAGGATGAGACCCTTGGAGGGGGCCAAGAGGCTTTTGTGAGGCTGCCCTGGAGGTACGGGGGAGGGGAGCAGGCTGCATGGTAATCGCTAGACCCAGTTTAGGAACTCACTGCTGAATGCTTTAAAAATGTCCTGTGTCCTGTGTCATCCTTTTAGAATAACACTTTGAAGGACATTACGTCAAAAAGAGTATCCAGGCTTTCAAGGGAAACCCACGTTACTGGAACACGGTTTCAGCATCTGATGAATCCGTTTGTGGTGAGCTGCACCTCTTCACTAACCGTTGGCCAGCAGGGCCTGCCACACTGGCCTTTGTTTCCTCTCAGCAAACACAGCTATTCTTCTGAAGCATCCCAAGAAGGCCCAGGACACCAGTGTGCTCTCTGCTCTGTGGATGACAGAACTGTAGGTACCACGGCCGTCAGTGCCTCTGTCTGGGGCCCCAGGCCAGGGAGTGAGCTTCACTCTACCTCAGTCTTCTTCTCTGTGAGATGGAGCTGATGGTCTGCCCTGACTCAGAGATACTGCTGGTAACAGTGCCCAGGACTTCATTAAGTACAGGCTCCAATGTCCCTGGCAGGGTGGCCTTGAGCTGGTGCTCAGTGAGATTGAGGAGCAGAGAGAAGGCCAACTGAGCTGAACTACTCAGAGCCAGCTACAAGGCCCAGACTAGGAGGCAGTAGACAGGGGCTGGGGCTGGGATTTTAAGGAGCTGGGTCCATGGGTCCTGAAGGGTCTGGCTGCCTGCTGAATGTCGTGAGAGCCGCGGCTTGGACTGATGATGACATCTGATGGACATTTTAAGACATTCAAAAATGGCACAGCCACCTTGGAAGTCAGTTTGACAGCCCCCTCCCCTCCCCTCCCTTCCCCACTTCTCTCTCCCATTCTTTTTTCTCTCTTCCCTTCCCTCCCCTTTCTGGGATAGAACCTGAGGCCTGCTCATATTAAGCACATGCCCTATCACGGAACCACACCCACATCTGGCTTGACCTACCTTCCTTCCTTCCTTTCTTCTGCTTTCTTCTATAGCATTATGTTTCTTTATTTGTCTATAGTTGAACTACTTTACTGTCCAATAATAATTCCATTTTAAAATGAACATTAGACATATATATATATATATATATATATATATATATATATATATATATCTCAAAAAGAAATCCCGAGGCATAACATTTTCAGTTTCAATGTTATAACAAAAATCTTCACAAATTTAAGGCTGGATGTGATAGCATGTGGCCACAATCCAGTCAGCCAAGAGGCTGAAGGAAGATGGAAGTAACAGCAGCCAGGGCAACAGTGTGAGTTCAAAGACTGTACGTTACCCATCAGCACTTTGTTTCTTAGCAAAGTTTTTTTTTTTTTTTTTTCCTTTTTTAACTCACCATGATCGAACAAATGACCTTGCCCAAGGAGAATTCTAAATTGGCTGCAGTTTCTCCATGACTGATGATATTTACAAACAATCAGCCATGGGTATGTATCCTCAAGATAAAGATACCATGAAGAATTTATAAATGTGGACACACGACACAAATATTGACAGCACGCTGCCACGGTGCCACATCCTGAGCCCGATTTATTTTTAAATTTCAGGTGAGCTCCCATTGCCGTAAGTTATTTGATGCCTGCTAATGTGGGTCTGTGGGGTTTCTTAGTGGATCTTGGCACAGAGTCAGGAGAGCTATAGCAGTCTGCTTTACTACAGTGTGCTCCTCTGCAGAAGAGAGATTTGGGAAAGGTTTCCCCTGCTTCTTCAATCTCCGCTCACCTCTTTAGAGAGAGATCTGTTGGTGAACCCTGAGCTCATTGATTCAGCTAAACTGTCCCAGGTATCCTGACTTCAACTCCCTGGCATGGGAATTTCAGGTGCCTGCTGTTGTGCCCAGCTTTTACATGGGCTCTGAGGATCCGAACTCTGGACTGCATGTTTGTTTGGCCAACACTATTGACTGGGCCATCTTTCCTGCCCAACAACTGTACCCCTGATGGGTAGAATTTCCACACATTTCCCCTTAAAAATAAAATAAGCAAAAATAAAACAAGGAAGAGTATGAAAAGCTGATGTGGGCTCTTAGCCAAAGAGCCAAAATCCTGACATCAATGAAGGTCATTGAAATTGCAAAGCTTTGCCCAGAATTTAAATTCCCAATAGAGTTCAATAATGATGACACTTGGGAAAGTTGTCCGCCGTGCCATTTTCTAAACAGAGGGCCTCATCTGCTAGCCCTTCCAGAGAATGCTCTGTGAAGGCCGAGAACACCATGCACCACCGTCCAAACATAAGTCAACCAGACGACGACGACATCAGCCTTCCCATGCCTTTCATTTGGTGTGTGATCCCAGTAGGCTCCAGGATTTCCCCTGCAGAGGCCAGGAAGCTTTCAAACTGGAAAACACAGACATATGAACATCCAGAGAAACAAACACACAGATGCACAAGTGGAGAAGCAAGGGAACACACACACACACACACACACACACACACACACACACACATGTGCACAGAAACACACATGTGTGAATGACATTGCATAACTTCAGGACCAGTTATCCTGTACTTGTTTGAACTGATGTCACCTGTCATCCTTGAATGATAAAGTGCTATCACCTACCAGCTCTGACTTTTCGAAACCTTTCTGCTGAGATACTGCTGCTCCCTGTTAAGTCCCACTTAGGATGAACATGCTACAGACAGATGCGCAGGTGACGTTGTCGCTAGCCAGGCCCACACATGAAATCTGCACTGGGTAACCTCCCTAGTGGAGTGATCCAAGAAGGATGGGGCTCAGGATCTAGAAGTCTATTCTAAATGCTTCTTCTTGTAAATGGCAGGTGGCTAGCCCCTCAGTAGTTAATGTCCCTACACAGTAGTGTAGTGTAGAGAGCCATGGCATTTCAGCCAAGGACTTTTCCACAGCTGCTGGGGATAACAGTGCCAGTCTTTCTCCATGGCGAAGTTCAACACTTAGAAATAAACAGAGTCTTAAAGAGAAGAGTCTCACTGTTGGGGGGGGGGCATTTTGTTCATCTTTGTGGGAATACACTTGCAGGTCTTCTCCATGTTAGGTGTGATACTACCCCTGCTACACACACACACACACACACACACACACACACACACACACACACACACACACACATCCCACTCCAGACCAGTACAACTAGCTCCAGACACTGCTGATTTGATTTGCACACACACCACCTGAGGGGGGTGGTGTGTAGCTCTGGAGGGTAGAGGATACTTGCCCACCGCTCTCCTGGGTCCACTCTGGGACTGGTACCAGTGAAGGGAAAGGTAGAGACAGGTGTTTGGTCCAGGGAGCCCTATGAGAAACACACTGCAGCCCTGAAGAGGAAATCAGTCTGCATCAGACAACACAAACCCAAGAACACTGAGGAAAACATCAGGACATGGCTTTTACTCTCTCAAGGACATCCATCTACTTGTCTTTCCAGTTGTCTCTCCTTACCTGTCTCGGCCTAACCCATAACCACCCCTACAACCGTGACACCACCCTACCCAGGCTCCTATGGTTTTCATACTTAGATGTATGTAGAAGGCGGGTATGGGTGGAGACTCCAGACAGGTAGCTGCTATGACCCAAAACTGTCTCCCCCAAATGCTCTGCTGGCTCCCCGCCATTGAGTGGCAGACCCTCACACGCTCTGTTCACTGCTTCCTCATCAGCCTCCTTACTGAACCCTGCTGTGTCTTTTTTCTTTTCCTTTCTTTCTTCCTTTCTTCTTTCCTTTCTTCTTTCCTCTCTCTCTCTCTCTCTCTCTCTCTCTCTCTCTCTCTCTTTAAAGACAAGACCTCATTATGTAGTCCAGATGGTCTGGAACTCACAGAAAATCCTCCTGCCTCAGCCTTCGAAGTTCTGATGTTACAGGCTTAAGCCACTATTATGCTCAGATTTATTTATTTATTATGTATACAGAAGAGGATGCCAGATCTCATTACATTGTGAGCCACCTTGTGGTTGCTGGGAATTGAACTCAGGTCCTCTGGAAGAGCAGGTTGCTGGGAATTGAACTCATGTCCTCTGGAAGAGCAGTCGGTGCTCTTAACCTCTGAGCCATCTCTCCAGCCCCTATGCTCAGCATCTTAAGGGGACCTTTAACACCTCTGGTCATTCAGCTCCATCCACACCTTTGCCTCACTAGGCTCCACCTTCACACCTGCTCTCCTGTCTGAAATCCACACCATGGTGTCTCTACGTGCCAGTTCCATTGGTTACCTTTTTTTTCTTTCCCTTTTAGAAAATCAGGTGCAATTTGCATACACCCAGTCTTGTGAGCTTCAAAGCATCTACAGGCACAGCACCCTCTGCACCTCCACTCCTCCCCCTGCACACAAACATATCCTCCATGCCCCAGCCCCTTCCCTACACCTGTGCTCTGAGCCTGGGGCTTTGTATTCTTCAGAATGTCACTTGCCGGTCTTGTGATGGAACACAGCAGGAAGCCCATTGGGTCTGCCTTCTTTCATTCCACTTTATAGTGTCAAGAACATCCTGTTGTGCCCATTTTTCACTGTTACTCAATAAGATCCCATCATGCAGTGGGCCATGGTCTAGTTAGCCAGGAAGGAGTTAGGGACATGCCAGTGTAAAATACATACATCAACCTGATATACTAAAAACATCAAGAAGCTATAATTGTAGAAGATGATCCTGTGCCTTACCTATCCCTATATGCAGGCCACAGACTCCCTTAGCTTTGAGGAAGATGGTGTCTTCCTCATACCAGGGTTGAGAAGCAATCTTAGGCCCTAAGTCTGGGCCCTGGGGCTGTGTTGGATGGATAGAAACATCCCTCGGCCTCTGCCCACAGGCCTCCGGTGAACAACTGTCCCGGAACCCACTGACCCACACCTGCAGTGTAAGTTCCATCATTTTAGACAATTCATCATTATCTGTCTAGAAAGGGGGAATCTTAGTCAGCCTGGGGTCCATCCCTAGCTCTACGAAATTATCCAAACGAATTTAAAACGCTGATGCTTTTCTCTTGTAAATCTTTTGCATCTTTGGTTTCTAAAGCCAGAGATGTCACTTTGGGTCACAGGTATGTTAAGGGCCATTATGAGTATTCCCTGTGCTTGCTCATCAGCTAAGGGGCTCACCGTACCTCCTAGTCAAAATAGAGCTACCCTAAACACCAGCTCAAGCTTGTGTGTGGGCAGAGCGTCGTTTCTCTTCAGTAGCCACGGCTCATGGCCAGGCTGGGATGGTCTGAAAAGTCAGCCTATATCTGGGTTTATTAAGAAACTGCTGGACTTGGGACATTTTTGCCACATTCATTCTCTCCGGAGCAAGCAGAAGGCTGTGCCGTGGCTGCTGTCAGCTGGTGATACTGAGAGGCCACCATGATGATGCTGGATGCCCCTGAGGCTGGAAATGGGGTCAGGATCATCTGAGGACACGGCTGTGGTCTTCACCTGTCAAGAGCAGCAGGACCTCAGAGGAACCTCTGCAAGGATGTGATGCTGGACACCTACAGCAGCCTGGTGCTCTTGGAGCACCACACAGCCAAACCTGAGGTGGTCTTCAGGTAGGAGAGTGGATTTGGACCACGGAGTGCAGCAAAAGCTTAAGTGTAGAGCCTCTGAGGTTGACAAGACTCCAAAGGTCAAGAGCTAGCCTGAGAAACTCAGCAAGATGTCACATTAAAAAAAAAGAAGAAGGAAGAGGAGGAGGAGGAGCCAAGCATTCTACTTACAGTGTGCCTTATGTGATACCCGAACCCACGTCAGCACAAAACCCTACGAGTGAAGACAGCCACCTCCTAGCTGAGCTCGACATGGCACCAAAAGCCAATAAAGGTCACCGGG